>NC_068991.1:63021291-63022165 GCF_001194135.2 Octopus bimaculoides
ATTATTTCCTTGTCAAAAAATGGCTGAAGCATATTGGCAGTAGGGTTAGGGTTAGGGTTAGGGTTAGGGTTAGGGTTAGGGTTAGGCAGTAGCTAATAAACCTTTCATACAGTTCAGGCAGATGTTAACGAAATAAACACGCGTGAAAGAAAATGAAAAAAGCAAATGTTGTACACATACAGTTCAGGCAGATGTTAACGAAATTATGGAGATTAAATACGCTTTACACCGCTTACTCTGCCAAAGGAGTAACTGTAAACAGTTGAATACTTGTCAGTGATTGGCTGAAATTATCGAAATTAGACAATTTTTTACATGAAATAACTCCGAATACAAAATTTTTTTTCTGTTCTATAACACAAAATAGATAAGTATACGAAGTTTGAAAGTCTTTCGGTACCAAAAACACTACATAAAACATAAATGAAAATTGTTGCCCCCGTTTTGAACTAGATCCTACGACGGGCTTCTTTCAGTTTCATTCTAACAAATACATTCCAAATTCTAACTATAGCACGAGGCCATAGGCAGAATACACTTATACACTTAGCCTAAGATATGGCTCAATGGGACCAAACAGAAATCCATGCGGTTACATAGTGACCTTGCTAACCACTTAATCACGCCTGCGTTTTTATCGGAGATTCACACAAAACCAAGGTATTTGCCGAACCAGCTTTCAATCCACCCCTTTTACTTATCAAGAATCTTCCTTACTGTATAGTAGATCTGTTCAGTCTGTTAGCCTGTTACTTCCGTTGAAGTAAGCGGGGTTGGGTGTTGTCGAAAAGAATTTCGTTATTTTTTTTCTGTTCTTGTTCTCTCTCTCTCTCTCTCTCTCTCTCTCTCTCTCTCTCTCTCTCTCTCTCTCTCT
>NC_068991.1:63022678-63023594 GCF_001194135.2 Octopus bimaculoides
TATATATATATATATATATGTATATACATACATACATACACACATAGGAAGATGTCAGTATGTATATGCATATCAAATAGCAATATCTTCAGGAGCGTGCGTGTATGCGTATATATATATATATATATTTATTTATTTATATATATCATATGTATATAATATATATTGTATATAATAATATATAGATAGATAGATAAATAGATAGATAGATAGATAGATAGATAGATAGATAGATAGATAGATAGATAGATAGATAGATATCGATGTAGATATATATATATAGAGAGAGAGAGATATGTATGCATATATATATATATATATATACATATACATGCATATAATTCATATATTTATGTATACACACACACACACACTTACACTCACATACACACACATACCTAAGCAAACAATGAATTGACTTTTGCTGACAAGAGAGCAGTCAACTGAAATTCCACAGAGTCCATTTGATAGTCACGTGTTGATCGTGAAGGGGTGTAGGGGTATATGGAGATAGTAGGGTTGGGGTAGGAGTGTTATGAGGGTGGAGAAAGCAATGCGATGACCCTCAGTGAAGAAGGAACGGACGGTTAGTCATAGGACAGAACAAAACATATCTTTGAGGACCCGACGTTGTCTTCACATTCTTTGAATATCTTTTTCCTTTCCATAACGGATGTTGTTTTTCTGATTAACCTCGTTGCGGTTTTGTTGTGACAGCGGTGGCGACAGGGGCGGCGAGATGGTGGTAGTAGGGCTGGAAGTGATGGCGATGGTGTTGGTGGTGCTGGTGGCGCTAGTGTAGGTACTACTGTTGCTGCTGCCTGTGGCGGTGGTAATGATACTTGTAGTGGTGGTAGTGGTTGTGGTGATTGTTGTAGTAGTAGTAGTAGTAGTAGTAGTGGTAGTAGTAGTAGTA
>NC_068991.1:63024906-63025841 GCF_001194135.2 Octopus bimaculoides
ACACACACACACACACACATACACAATCCATATATTTACTTCAACATTCTCTTTTATTCTATTACATGTTTTACATGTTTCAACCAATTGGACTGCGGCCATGCTGGAGCACTGCCTTGAAACATTTCGTCGATAAAATCAATGCTAAGCAAAAAGCAAAACAGAAAAGAAGTGAACAGGAGTGGCTGTGTAGTAAAAAGATTGCTTAACAACTATATGGTTTTGGGTTCAGTCCCACTACGGGACACTTTAGGCAAGTATCTTCTACTGTAACCTCGGTCCTTGTGAGTGGATTTGGTAGAGGGAAAGTGAAAAAAGCCCGTCGTATATATATATATATATATGTTTATATATGTATGTATGCATGTATGTATGTATGTTTGTAAGTATGTCTATATATTATAAAGCACATTTATATCCATGTATATATACATTGCTAGATAGATAGATAGGTAGATAGATAGATAGATAGATAGATAGATAGATAGATAGATAGATAGATAGGCATGTATATTAGTGTGTGTATGTATGTATATATGTATGTATGTATGCATGTATGTATGTATGTATCCGGCGTGACATTCTTTTTATCCAACAAGGAACTCTTATCAGGCTGGACTGAAGAATGTTGTGACGTCATGAGGGCAATCATCTTTGCTAAATGACATGAAGTCTTGTTTGTTTTTCTCTTGTTGCTTATCGCCAGTATAGCAGCACTGTTTGCCGCAACTATGTATGTGTGTGTGAAAGGCTGTGAATATATTGGTGTGTGTATGTGTGTAAATGGGTGTGAATGTAAGTTAGGACTTAGTCTATATACACAATAACAGAATATATCTGAAGATACTGAAAAACAATAAACGAGTGTTATTTTGATTTCCTTAAGATGTCTTATCTCTCTCTGACCCGGAATTTCTCGTGTGTGTGTGTGTGTG
>NC_068991.1:63026276-63028034 GCF_001194135.2 Octopus bimaculoides
TATATATATATATATATATATATATATATATGTATGTATATATATGACGGACTTCTTTCAGTTTCCGCCTACCAAGGCTTTGGTCGGCGTGAGGTCGTCATAGAAGACACTTGCCGAACGTGCCAAGCAATGGGACTGAACCATGAATCATGGGGTCGGGAAGCAAGCTTTTTACCACACAGCCACGCCTATATGTGTGCGTGTGTGTGTGTGTGTGTCTATGTATGTGTATGTGTATGTATATATGTGAGTATATGGGTATGTACATTTATATATATATATATGTATATATATGTGTGCATGTGTGTGTGTGTGTGTGTGTGTGTGTATGTGTGTGTGTGTGTGTGTATACACACATATATATATATACATATGTAGGACGTTCAACATTCCAGTGAAGGGGATTTGAAGGGCGAAGGGGACGAAGGGGTGGAAAATGGAGGACGAAATGCCTCACTACTCAAAGGTAACAACGAGGATTATGTTCCTTGGCAATGGGCTTTTGACTTCCCGCTGTGCCACCATATTCTAGGCTCCAAAATGCTTGCAGGGACCTCCTGAAATATAAACATGGCCCTGAAATCTACATTCTGGAATTAAGTATGTTCCCTGGTTCGTGGAAAACCTTTAGGATTCTCGCCCGTCCCGCTAAGCATAATTTGCATCGGTTTGTCCCGTTAATGTAAGGGCCTGGGTTCTCAAGTATTTTCCATGAGATCGAGTATGGAATCCCATCGTCTCTCAATTGCCATACATGGATTGCTAATAATGTTACGTATCTCCTTTCCGGAACTCTGACGGAGGAATTGTAGCTGGAGAGACGCTGCTTGAATGAGTTTCCGAGGTGGGACGTAGTAACGGTAATGGTATTTCCACTGCCGATTTATGTTTTTTATGTATTTGATATGTACTTCAGTTATTTCCCCTAACGAAGTGATTCCCGCTATTATCTATGGGTCAGACAAAATTCACAACTTTTTTACATTATATATTTTCTGTAGAATCTTTCGTTAAGAAATATATATAAATATATATATATATATCCTAGCATGAGCTAAATATTACTTTGAATACAGGTCTTTACAATTCAATACATACATACATACATACATACATACATACATACATACATACATACATACATACATACATACATGCATGCATGCATATTCCCGAACACTGACATACACACAGGGCGGCGAGCTGGCAGAAACGTCTGCCGTTACGTTCTAAGTTCAAATTCCGCCGATGTCGACTTTGCCTTTCATCCTTTCGGGGTCGATAAATTAAGTACCAGTTACACATTGGTTTCGATGTAATCGACTTAATCCCTTTGTCTGTCCCTTCTATATTTAGCCCCTTGTGGGCAATAAATAACTAACTAACATACACACATATATTTGTGTCTATTTTATACAATATATAGTATCTAATACATTATGTAATATGTATATATATATTGCGTAATATTAAATATATATACATATATATCATATGATACGCATGCAAATTATGCCTAACAATATATCTCTGTGTGTGTAAATATACATGGGTGTGTGTGTGTACACATATATACATATGCACACACATGCACTTATACACACATGTGCACTATGTATATGGGCGTATCTGTGTCTCTATTTTCACCCTTAGTATCTTGTCTCTCATAGTGTCTATTGTATAGTATATATGTATGTGTGTATGTATGTATGTACATATATATATATATATATATATATATATATATATATATATATA
>NC_068991.1:63028902-63029719 GCF_001194135.2 Octopus bimaculoides
GTGTATAAACATAAGAGAGTTGTTGAATACTTTCTATTTTATTTTCGACAACATATAAAGAAGAGTTGATGATTTTAGAGAATTCCTAAGCAGGAATTTCGTATTTGGGTTGATTGTGGTCAAGTAAATACATGTTGTTTGTACAGACCCAAACAACAAATAGCTTGTCTGGCTCTTTGAGCGGCAATGAAATTATGTGTGTGTGTATGAATAAGTGTATATATGTATGTATGTATATGTGTTTGCGTAGACGGGAAGTGTATGCGTGTGCTGATGCTTGTGTATGAATTTTTAGTGCTAATAGCAGTGTGTACACACGTTTGTATGGATGTCACTGGTCCTATATTCACGTGCTCCGTCTTCACGTACAAGTACGTGTCTGTATGTATGTGTTACATTTGTGTGTGTGTGTGTGTGCATGTCGAAGTGTTAGTAGGTGCAGGTGTGGCCGTGTGGTTGGGAAGACCATATGTGCTTCCCAAGCTTATGGTCTTGGTTCAGTCCCACTTCGGGGCACCTTGGGCAAGTGTCTTTTAATATAGCTCCGGGCGGAACAAAGCCTTGTGAGTGGATTTACTTGATGGAAACTAAAAGAAGCCCGCCATATATATATATTATAATGTGTGCTTCTCCCGATTTATGTATCTCTACAAACGATATATATATATATATATATATATACATATATATAATACAAATAATATATGAGTATATGCATATATATATGTACATGTATGTACATACCTACATCTACATGTATATATAGATGCATATCTGGGTACATGACGTTGCAAAAAAACATGGACGTTATATATAC
>NC_068991.1:63030660-63031312 GCF_001194135.2 Octopus bimaculoides
TATATTATATTATATTATATTATATTATATTATATGATCGAACGCCACGCTTTCATTTCCAAGTAAGTTTTATCTGAATAATTCCGATGCGCTCTCTACAAACTATCTCTATTCTATCTCCCTTTCTTATTCTTCTTCCTTTCTGTTTTTCCCTCCCACCCTTTCTCTAATTCTTCTTCTCTCCCCTTCACCGTTCCCTCTCTCTATCTTTCTCTCTCTCTATCTCTCTCTCTCTTTCTCTCTCTCTCTCACTCTTCCTCTTTGACGCTCTGGTTGCTCACACGTGACCAACGGCTATCTATCTTTCTTTCTTCCACTTCCTTCCTAAAGACAAGACATGCTTTTACCTGTCTCTTCTCAAAGCTCGTTTTTCCAGCGTTCACCACTTCACCTCGTTATGGCTTAACAGCCCTCACCGTTTGTTTTCACTGTTTTGTTCTTACTGTCCTGTTTTTGTTACCACTTTCACCCTCCGCAAAAAAATCCCAAATTTTATTTAATTTGCTTTGCGGGAAGGACTGTTTTAACGAAGTCGTGTCTTGTCCCTACCTTCGAAACGCAGAGTAGATAAAACAGGGGACAACTGATGAAGGGAATGTTCTTTATGTTACTTGTCTCGTTTCTCTATTTGTTTCTTTCGTTGCTCGAAAAA
>NC_068991.1:63039212-63041262 GCF_001194135.2 Octopus bimaculoides
GTTTGCGTATAATATTTATTGATATTACGCATGGTGAATAAAAATATATCAATATTATTGAAGCAGTTGTAGTCACATATTCATTTGGAGCAGTTTGCTGATGCAAAAGAAACAGCAAAAATGTACTCAGCTAACAAACAACTTACTTAAAAATCATCTTACGGAAATACTCTTAACAATAAATATTGACTTCAAGGCGGCGAGCTGGCAGAATCGGTAGCACGCCGGGCGAAATGCTTAGCGGGTATTTCGTCTGTCATTACGTTCTGAGTTCAAATTCCACCGAGGTAGACTTTGCCTTCCGGGGTCGATAAATAAAATACCAGTTGCCTACTGGGGTCGATTTAATCGACTGCCCCCCCTCCCCAAAGCTTTCGGGCCTTGTCCCAAGAGTAAAAAAGAATAAATACTGACTTCAAATTTTGGGTACAAGGCCGGCAATTTCGGGGCAGAGAACAAGTTGATTGCGCTGATTCCAATGTTCAACTGAGACTTATTCAATCGACTCTGAAAAGATAAAAAGGAAAGTCGACCTCGGCAGAATCTGAACCCAGAACGTAAAAGACAAGCTAAATGCAGATGAGACTTTTTGCCCAAAGTGCTAACAATTCTGCCAGCTCGCTGTCTCTTTTCGTTTCCCTAAATTATAAACTATTGCAGAGACGTTTTCAGTCACAACCAGCTCTTGCGTCTTTTGCTCCTCCTTCTCCTCGTTCTCACCTCCTCCCCCGACTACAATGATAGATTTTAAAAAAACCATGAACAGTGTGTGTGTGTGAATGCGAATTTCGGGTTAGTTAAAATATGTTTGCAACGTATTTCAACTTCTGCAGTTACCATGGGCAAAAATAATTCTCTCTTACGGTAAGAGATGGAAAGACATCATATCCGTCCGCTGCTGCCCACTGTCGGATTCCCAAATATGGGCAGGTATGGTGTTTTTACATATTACCATAAGAGAACATTTTTATCTCCAAGGTAACTGCAGTGAATTTGCCTTTAGAAGTTACTCTTTTACTTGTTTCAATCATTTGACTGAGGCCATGCTGGAGCACCCAGGACTTATTCTTTGTAAGCCTAGTACGTATTCTATCGGTCTCTTTTGCCGAACTGCTAGTTTACGGGGACGTAAACGCAGCAGCATCGGTTGTCAAGCGATGTTGAGGGGGGACAAACACAGACACACAAACATATACACACACATACATCAGTTTCCGTCTACCAAATCCATTCACAAGGCTTTGGTCGACCCTAAGCTATAGTAGAAGACATTTTCCCAAGGTGCCACGCAATGGGATTGAACCCGGTATCATCTGCTTGGTAAGCATGCTACTTACCACACAGCCACTCCTGCGCCTATGTATGTAAATATATGTATACATATGTGCATACATACAATCATACATGCATGCATGCATACATACATACATACATACATACATACGTACGTACATACATACATACATACATAGCCATACGTATGATTAAATGAGCATTATGTATATATATATATATATATATATATATATATATATATATATATATATATATATATATATATATATATATCCATACTTGGGTGTAACCGGGTAGACATAATTTTTCTGCTCTTCTTGAATTTAAGTTTGTTATTGTGTAGGTGTGTGAAATTGTTATATATTTCTCTATATAAAAAATTATATATACGCATAATTTGAGAACGTGTGTATGTGAAGCGAGACCAACTTTCTTAAATGCTCAATAATACCACGCTCTATTTAGGACAAGTTGGGCGTTAAGTTGCAGTCAAATGACGCTGCCTGAATATTAGAACCACTACTGCAACAATTCGTGCAACAAATACAATGAAGACGATACAGCCAGACCCATAGGCAACACACCTATAAATAATAGGTAGGTGAGGGTATTTAGTGCTACCGTGATAAAATATCACGAGTGCCTCGACAAATAACCGTCAATGAATAGGTGACGTAATGTAAGTGAGCATGCACGTATATAAGTGTGTGTGTGTATATATATATATATATATATATATATATATATATATATA
>NC_068991.1:63042222-63043437 GCF_001194135.2 Octopus bimaculoides
TGTGTGTGTGTGTGTGTGTGTGTGTGTGCGTGCGTTGTATTTCTGTGTCTGTGTTTGTCCCTCCACCATCGCTTGACAACCGATGCTAGTGTGTTTACGTCCCCGTAACTTAGCGGTTCGGCAAAATAGACCGATACAATAAGTATTGGGCTTACAAAGAATAAGTCCTGGGGGTCGATGTGTTCGACTAAAAGGCGGTGCTGATTTAGCAAATAATGCAGCAATGACCTAAAAAAGGTACGTCCTGAAATACCTTACGCACCCTGCATTTAGATATATATATATGTGTGTGTGTGTGTGTGTGTGTGTGTGTATCTATGTCTCTATGTGTCTTTGTATCTATGTATATACATGTATTTATATCACTCATGAACTACCAAAAATGCCAACTATTTCACCCTTGGTCTACCTGTTTTGTGTAAATCTATTTTCCTAACATCGTGAGTTTGTCGCTAAACCTACTTATATCTCCTTGTGTCCAAACCTAACCACCTCTCTATCTCTCTCTCTATCTATCTATCTATCTATCTCACTCTCCCTTTCCCTCCCTTCCTCTGGCGTCTCTCTAGTATATGTCAATACATGAAGTAAAGTCATACGAATGTCACAAGGTGTTTCTTACCTGTGCAGGTTATATAAGAAAACGGAATGAATCAGCATTTTTTTCACTCCAACATGTGTGGGTGTGAATATCGAAGAGGGCGAGTGTAGATATACATACATAAATACATACATACATACATACATACATACATACATACATACATACATACATACATGCGTGTATGTATGTATGTATGTATGTATTATGCATGTATGTGTGTATGTGTGTGTATATATATATATATATGTATATACATGTATGTATGTATGCATGTATGCATATGTACTTAAAATCGCCCTCCTCAATATTCATATATGTGTATATATATGTATATGTATGCTTGTGTGTATATTATGTATGTGTGTTTATATATATAGAGAGAGAGAGAAAGAAGATAGATAGATAGATAGATAGATAGAAAGACAGACAGACAGACAGACAGACAGACAGACAGACAGACAGACAGATAGATAGATAGAGAGATAGATATTCCTCCTTGAATGTAAGCACGTGACAATGACTAGTGTATATGTGTGAGAGAGTCTATATATAAACATACATATAATATATAAATATATATATATATATATATATATATATATATATATATA
>NC_068991.1:63043447-63045228 GCF_001194135.2 Octopus bimaculoides
AGGTGATGTAAATAACAAAAGTATATATTAGTATGACGCTCGGGAATACGGAAAGTCTTTGACGTTTCGAGCTACGCTCTTCAACAGAAAGAATACGGAGACAAGGAGAAAAACACGGAGAAAAAAAATTGAATAGTGTTCAGTCAACGGTCAATCATAATATATATATATATATATATGCGTGTGTAAGAGAGAGAGAGAGAGAGAGAGAGAGAGAGAGAAAGAGTCTACATAAACATACATATATATATATACTTACACGCGCACACGCACCCATACACTCGCGCGCGCGCGCCCAATGGTAAGCTGACAAAAAAAGAACTAGTGGTTCGCCTAACTTCTAAGAATTTACTACTTTGTTCGTTGAACGAGAGATTTACTTTATTCTATGCAGTGTGTTCTGCATAAAAGATTCCAGTTTCTGCCACAAGATATATATTTACTAAACTATCTCTTCAATAATATATTAAAATAAGTTAGAATCTGTAACTCAAAGAAACTATTATTTGCAGCAGAAGCTTTTCAAAACAGCTACGTGTTTTACGTCACCGATATTCACACGACTGAAGTATGGAAACAGCGTGTCAATATATATATATAAGCAAATGTATTGGCAAACATCGACATTAATCAATAGAACAGGAATTCATTTTGAATAAATCTTGGCTTCTTTTTAACAAATTTGTTTATTTATATAATATGAAGGATACGAAAAAGCAAAAAGTGCTTCTGCACGTGACTACCTGATAATATCCTTTGTTCTGAGCAGTACAACGTATAGATGAATGTATGAGGCATTTACTCTAATACTTGTTTCAGTCATTTGACTGCGGCCATGCTGGAGCACTGCCTTTAGTCGAGCAAATCGACCCCAGGAAATATTCTTTACAAGCCTAGTACTTATTCTATCGGTCTCTTTTGCCGAACCGCTAAGTTATGGGGACGTAAACACACCACCATCGGTTGTCAAGTGATGTTGGGGGGGGGGACAAACACACACACACAAACACACACACACACACACACACACACACACACACACACATATATATATATACATACACATATATATACGACGGGCTTCTTTCAGTTTCCGTCTACCAAATCCACTCACAAGGCTTTGGTCGGCCCGAGGCTATAGTAGAAGACACTTGCCCGAGGTGCCACGCAGTGAGACTGAACCCAGAGCTATGTAGTTGGTAACCAAGCTACTTACCACACAACCACTCCTGCATTTCTTAAGTTTTATTAATTTTTGTTTTATTGGCTACCAATCAAATCTCTACCTATAGCTAATTAATCAACTTTCAACGCAGTTTCACGTTTTTTTTTTATTATATTTTTTGTTATTATATTTTATTTTTTTTAAAGATAGGAGCCATTGTGATTTTCCACATTGTTTGAATAATTGGAATAACATATTTTACCCTCTGAAATTATATATGCACGCCATAGTATACATTATGTAATATATTTCCTGTTTCAAATTCAGACATTCACCTAACTTTATATACACTAATACATGCATACACACATTTCCAAATGTATGTGTGTGTGTGTATATATATATAGAGGCTAGCGGTCTATCATGGCGAATTATATATATATATATAGCATATAGGAGTCCACTTTTGCTGGTCATTCCTCTTATTTTTGTATGTATTATATATATATATATATATATAGTTTTAGGGAAAATAACCAATTTTCAAGAACTCATCGATGAAAATCCACTATCACATATAGAAAAATTAATAATTAAAAGCACAATAAATGAGTAT
>NC_068991.1:63045238-63046733 GCF_001194135.2 Octopus bimaculoides
TATATATATATACATACATACACACATGCACACATGCACGCACACACACACACATATTTTACTATTGTATACTCATCTGTCTTATTGTATATTGTGTATTCTTTCTGTACATTGATATATATGTTTTTCTCTCATTTCATTATATGTAAACCTTCACACTTGATATCTATCTTTGTATTGTACTCCTCATCCTTCGCCCTGACGGCAAGTAAAAGAAATTATTATTATTATTATCATCATCATTATCATCATCATCATCATCATCATTATTATTATTGTTATATGAAAACTTACAGCTTATTTTGCTGGGTATGATGGAAAGTTTCAGCTTGGTACAGCCAGCAGGCTAAAGTGAGACTTTGTTTACTGGTCATGCTTCAAGAACCTTGCGAAGAATTCTTACAGTTCCAAGCAACGCTGATTTTTGTAGGTGCTCTACCTTCACACTTGCACCGATCTTTTTCAGCCATGTTGGTAGTCGAGTGATGATACTTCCAAGTGCACCAATCACTATTGGTATCACGTCTACTCTCTCCATTGATCACAACCTTCGTATTTCCCACTTCAAATCGTCATAGTTGTTTATTTTTGTCTTCTTCTTTCACATTGATCTTGTTGTCACCGGGGCATGCTATGTCGATTATCATAAATGTCCTTTCTTTTCTATTCACCACAACAACGTCCGATTTCCGATGTTTGGTCGGGTGGTCGCACTGGATCATTGCATCCCAAGGATTTTGCAATTTTCATTTTCGGTGACTCCTTCTAGAGTTTGTTCATATCACGTCTTTGCACAGAGCCTTCAATGGATCATTCTTGCCTTATTGTCATAGCGTCATAGCATCGGGCTTTCGCTAACGATGTGCCATACCGTTTCACTCCTTTCACCATACATTCTGCGTTTGTCGCTGTCGGTAGTGTTGGTTCTTAACGCTTTTATAGTTAGTCCTTAACACTTATTCCAGTGCTTCTGTCTCTATCTTCAGGTCACTCCTCCTCATCCATAGCCACCGGTCCTCTGTATCTGTCTTAGCGTTCCCAACTCTTCCAAACTGACCGCATATATTTTTTTCCTTCCATGCTTTATTAATTAATTAACATATCCACCTACAATTATCTCATTTCACAGCTAAAATTAAAACGGCAAACATATAAATACATAATCTTGCATTTTAAAATACATTGTATGGAAAATCATCAGGGAGTACAAAGAACAATAAGGATTACATTAGGATACGCTTGGAATACTCAGAATATATGATTATATAATCTGAGTATTCCAACGGATCATAATGTAATCCTTGTATTGGACTTTTGTACACCCTGATGATTTTCCAGCCAAACTTAAAAATAATAATATTTGATATTTCATGTCATTTTATATAACATTCATTGAAGAAATATCTCTTCAAAATACAATATATTAAAGCAGTGTATCTTGGATAGAAATATCCCTATAAGAGGTCTAAATAACCACATTATGACTAATATATAT
>NC_068991.1:63046786-63047813 GCF_001194135.2 Octopus bimaculoides
ATATATATATATATATAAAGGTTAGTAGAGTTAGAGGCTGGAATAACTGTCTAAGGGATAAAAGTATCCATTATACTACCGGAATAATTACTTTTGTTAACCTTGGCCATACATATGCAAGCATACTATGCTTAGAGATTACAGGTAATGACAAAGATAAACATGAGTTTATCAGGAATCAAATATAAAGTAAACAGAAAATGGAGAAATATTGATCAACAACAATTGACTTACATCAATTATTATTTTTTAATCCAGTACAAATATACTGCATCCCATCTGACAGCTGTTTCTGCTTCCAATGTTATATGGTGTTGCCATTAAAGATAGATGGCATGACAGGTCCTAACTATTTGGGTCGACTAGAAAAGTTCAAGCTTTATTCCTCCAACGCCACCGTGAACGCTACATCATCTGCGTGATGTGGAAAATATTCCATCAGCATTGCCCAAATGATGTTGGCATCGCCTTTAAGATACACCTAAGACTTGGACCCCGTGCTATCCGCCCACAACATAAATAATACTCGCCTCACATAACAGCAATACGGCACAATTATTCCACTTCAATTGGTCCCACTCTCTTTGATATTACACCAAAGCACATAAAAGCAAAAACAGACCCCACAAAATCCAAGAAGTCTTTGGACAAATTCTTTCACAGAATCCCAGATAAACCTCCATCACACCCGGATATGTCTCCGTAAACAACAACTCTCTCCTCGAGTGAGCCATGTTGTCCGATTCCTGATTTGAATGACTTTGCCAGGTGGTGCTATTAAATTAGACAAGGCTTCGGCCCATACTGGCCGAAACCTATCAAAGTATCAAAATATATATATATATATATCTTGTCTTTTCCTTGTATCGATCAATAGACGGCGGCCATAATGGGACAGCACTTCGAAAATTTGTTAGTCGAAGGAATCGACCTCGGTGCTTAATTCTTTGAAGTCTACTACTTATTCCATATACATATACATATACATACACACACACATAATACATACATATATGTACGTATATAT
>NC_068991.1:63049285-63051005 GCF_001194135.2 Octopus bimaculoides
CACCCCGCCACAAAAATTGCTGCCCTTGTGACAAAATTTGAAACCATTGTTATTATTATTAAGACTGTGAGTTTGCACAGTGGTTAGCACGCCGGGAGAAATACTCAGCGACATTTCGTCCGTCTTTACGTTTCGAGTTCAAATTCTGCTTGACTTTTGCCTATCATCCTTTCGGGGCCGATAAAATAAATACCAGTTGAGCACCAGGGGTCGATGTAATCGACTTACCCTCTGTTCTGAAATTGCTGACCTTGTGCAAAAATTTGAAATTTTGTTGTTGTCGTCGTTGTTGTTGTTGTCGTCACTGTTTATTTAATTATTTAATTTGTACTTCTCCTGCTCAAGTAACATGTTCTACGTTGCTCTATGGTTTATTCCATTTTATTTGAAGAATAGTTTTTCTTTTTCTTTTTTATTTCAATATTAGGCAAGGGACTTTTGAATCTTTGTCACGTTACTTCAAAGTAGACAAAATGTCTGTCTTTTGCACATTTATTTCGCTTTAAAAATTTTTTATAGACTAATTTTAAAAGATGTTGTTTTGTTTCTTTAGCGTGGTGGTGAAAATTAATAGCTGCAAATGTGGCAGCGTTGATTACTCGCCAAAGATAAACCTGTGAAAAAAATATTAATACAGAATTGAAAAAGGACAACCAGAAAAAAAAGTAAAAAATTAACCGCACTAGACAAGGAGATACGGCAAACATTCTGATTTTAACAAATGCATAAAAAAAAGTGATATTACTCAATACCGGCAATTTTAGCAGCATAATTAGCCAAAAAGAGTCACTTAATATATATCGTTTTGGGGAAAAGAAAGGAGCAAATGATATGTTTGTTACGATGAATCATATCTCGTTACCTTTGAAATGAATTAAGGAATTGATAAGGAAGAGAAAAACAAAGCTGCATTGCACAAATGGAGAGTGCTTGCTTGTGCCCTCGAAACAAAAACTGAGGTAGATCTGGCTGATGTGTAGGGCAATAACACATGAAACCGATTCTATATTATAGAAAACGGAGAACGAGTCGAAAAAGCATATCAGGCTGATGGATTACACTTCTATTCGGTGCCTCGTGTCACTATAAGTGGGGCGGCTAACACAAGGTTTAACTCTTGAATCGTCGTCACTTTTGTGATAGAATACAGCAAGATGGCAAGTGACGAGGCAACCAGGAATGATATGTGTTTCGGAGGAATAATCATAGATTTGCTGATCCTAATGATCCTGAAGACCACAAAGCCATTCCAGAGTTGTGCCCCCACGTGCATCGACGAAGAAAAGTCAGGAGATTAGTAATGTAAAACAGAAGACCATTTTGCTGCATATGTGGAAGTAATGGACACCTGAAAGACTCCTACTTAGAGAAGCCCGCTAGAAACAGCAACAGAAACAACATCAATAACAAGTATGATATTATCATCATACCCACATCATCATCATCAGCAGCAGCAGCAGCATCAAAAACAACAACAACTGCAACAGCAACAATTGTAACAGGGTATACAACTTGCTATTCTCAGAGCATCGCCGATTGGCTTCGAAAGCGGCAAAAGAGATCGTTTCATTCAGCTCCAGGTCAGCTCCCTTTCGGTTGGGATTGATTCGATACCAACCGAAAGGGCGCTGACCTGGAATGCAAAGGACAAAGGAATCTTGAACCACGTAACCAAAGGCCCCCACCTTTTTCCCACTTGTACCGAGTATCACAAGCTGTC
>NC_068991.1:63053325-63058293 GCF_001194135.2 Octopus bimaculoides
GTATTGTGTGTGTGTGTGTGTGTGTGTGTGTGTGTGTTGCAGTTTTGGTCCTGGTGCACCGGATGAGAAAATATGTGGTGATTAATATATGGCGGTAGTGTATAAGAATTGAGTGCGATTACAAGATATGGTGTAGACAAGTAAAAATGAAGAAAAGTGCAAACATCATCATCATCATCATCATCATCATTATTATGGCTTTCTTGTACTAAGGACTGAACTTATTTCTGACCGAATCTATGTGGATAGCAGGTTACTCCCTATAAACCTTAGATATCCACATGATTTCAATCAGCTACCAAGAGCTCGAAACCCTTGTAATCATCTTCACCTGTCCCTCTAGAGCAGGGGTTTTCAAATTGTGGTCCGCGGACCACAGGGGGTCCGCAAGGACAAGACAGGGGGTTCGTGGACAGCAAATACTTTTTATGGGCAATTTGATTTTATATATGTTTTTTAATAGAAATCTTTTAATTGACAATAAACCTATTTGTTAAATACTATTAAATAAATAAATGTAAAAATATATGTTATTTTAAGCAAATATTTATGTATAAATTTCATAAGCGTTTATAAGGGGGTCCCTAAGGTAAAGCCTGAAATATAAAGGGGTCCTCAAGTCAAAAAGTTTGAAAACCCCTGCTCTAGAGGATATTCCATCCTAATCACCTCTATGTGATCGTCTATGTCACGAATCACATTCCTAAACGCATCAATTATCACATGTACAACCATTAGAGATTTCATGTTCCAAATCCTCACAATCTCAGATCTTAAGAGATTGTAGTTTTTCAATTTGTCGTCTACTTTTTCTCAATCCTACAATCAAACGGACATATGAATCAATCAGTCTACAAATTCGGTTTTCCTTGTCTATTACTGTAATATCTGGTTTGCTATGTTCCATTTTCTTATCCGTTTGAATGGGATGATCCCTCAAAATCTTGCACCTTTCCTTCTAAAGTAGTCGTTCCACCCGATGACTGTACTATGTTCGAAAGTAAATTATCAATGGACGGATGCGTAATTGTGAAGTATAATTTTTAACTACGCGTCCACTCACGAGGTTTTGGTCGGCCCAAGGTGTCACACAGTGGGACTGAACCTGGAAACATGTGGCTGGAAAGCAAGCTTCTTACAACACAGCCACTCCTGCGCCTGGTAAAGCTAAGTCGAACAGAAGCAGAAGACCAGATAATAACTCAATATTCCATCAAAAGACATAGCAGTAAGTTACGAGGGACAGATATCATGTAAGTTCATAGGATCATACAGCGGCGTTGGATGCAAACTCAAATTGTACTAATTATATTGCCCTCGAAAGAATGGAAGACAAAGTCAACCTCAGCGGTATTTGAACTCAGCACCTAGTAAGTCGGAAGAAATACTGCAAAACATTTTCCTCGGCGGACAAACAGCTCTACCAGTTCACAGCCGCATTCTGGTAAAATGATTCCAACCAAAATGCGACATGAAAATAAAAAATAGGTTTGTAGTTGTGGTATAGCCCCGAGTCAGACTTTATGCAGTTGAATGGCTGACAAGCGACAACATAGAAGATACCTCATTCGTTCAAGTGGTTGTAAGTTTCATTTGATGGAAGTGAAACCATCAGCGCTTCCGGTCGGTCCTTCGTGTCTGAGGTTTTGTGTTACTGTTTCGAACTAAAGCGGCTCTAATCAAACAGCCAATGTGCTAGATAGATAGACAGATAGATAGATAGATAGATAGATAGATAGATAGATAGATAGATAGATAGATAGATAGATAGATAGTTAGATAGATAGATAGATTAAAGTGAACAGACAGACAGGCAAATACACAAATACATACAGGCTTGCATACATACTCGCATGCATACATACATACATACATACATACATACATACATACATACATACATACATACATACCTGCAATACTAGGTGAAAAGAAACATTAAGATTTATAAGCTACTGTATTTGAACAATACGCTTACAGTCAGATTGAAAATAAAGATATATTGCATCAAAGACTTTCTGCAAGTAATGCACCTAGCGCTTGTCTGAATATGCACATTGCAATTTATTCTCTGTGTGTGGTTAAGTAGTCTGTGTCATATATCTAAATATTCTGAACTGCGCAATAATCAAGTATGCTGCAATTTGGTGCAGTAGACACAGAAGTATTAAAACATACATATAGACACATAGATATACGTATGTATGTGCATATATGTGCATAAAAACACACATGTGTATATGTGAATGCATTTGTGTACGTTTGTACGTTCACTACTGTATTTATAAACACACATGTGTATATGTGTATGCATTTGTGTACGTTTGTATGTTCACTACTTCATTTATAAACACACATGTGTATGCATTTGTGTACGTTTGTATGTTCACTACTGTATTAATAAACACATATGTGTATATGTGAATGCATTTGTGTACGTTTGTATGTTCACTACTGTATTAATAAACACACATGTGTATATGTGTATGCATTTGTGTACATTTGTATGTTCACTACTGTTTTTATAAACACACGTGTGTATATGTGAATGCATTCGTGTTTGTTTGTATGTTCGCTATTGTATTTATAAACACACATGTGTATATGTGAATGCATTCGTGTACGTTTGTATGTTCACTACTTCATTTATAAACACGCATGTGTATGCATTTGTGTACGTTTGTATGTTCACTACTGTATTAATAAACACATATGTGTATATGTGAATGCATTCGTGTACGTTTGTATGTTCACTACTGTATTAATAAACACATATGTGTATATGTGAATGCATTCGTGTACGTTTGTATGTTCACTACTGTTTTTATAAACACACATGTGTATATGTGTATGCATTTGTGTACATTTGTATGTTCACTACTGTTTTTATAAACACACATGTGTATATGTGAATGCGTTTGTGTACATTTATATGTTCACTACTGTTTTTATAAACACACATGTGTATATGTGAATGCATTTGTGTACGGTTGTACTTTCACTAGTTTTTAATTATTTCATTTCTTCCTTTGACTAAGGAGCTGGTTTCTAACCAAGATACAAATGTCCATCGTTGGAAAATGCAATGTTACACTTTAAACTTGAGCAATGTCTTCCATATTCTTACTGTTACACTTACAGATTTTATTTGTAATGTGCGAGTTAGTTGACTGGTGTATTTTTCTGAAAACCCTCACTTATTCAGATTGTCACATAGGCATTTACTCACAAAACCAAGGGCACCAATAATTCTTGGTATAAATTTGAATTTTTAATCTGGATATCGAACCTGGGTGTTTCGAAACAGATGTCCTTAATTATGCTTTTTTCTCCTTGATTTTCAGAGATCTTCACATCAGAAGGACCGTTGACCTCTATGACGGTACATACTTCTCCTTGTCTGTCCCAAACAATAATATCGGGCCCGTTATGTTTGTAATTGATGGGAGTATTCCACCAGTATTCCATGTGTTGACGTTTGCGTAAGTATTCAAAAACAAGGGGATACTCTATATTTAATCTTTTATTTCCCGAATGGTATTGTGTATTGTTTTCGTGGCAACATCGTGTCGCATTGAGATATATATGCATTTATGTATGTATGTATGTATGTATGTATGTATGTATGTATGTATGTCTGTATGTATGTATGTATGTATGTATATGTTCATAACCAAGAAAATCCTTTCTGCGTGTTCCCTGTAGTTTGACGTTTGTCTTTTATGTCTCGGAGATTAACCAGATTAGTAGTTTTATCCTTTGTAGGCCTTGGGGGTGAGGTTTATTAAGCCAATATTGGAATAAAATCCGCATTTACAGCGAAAACACATAACTACAGAATCAGGATCCGGTGCTACTCTTGCTTTTCGTGCAACCCTCCTCTTTTAAGTTTCTCTTATCATTTCTGCTTCTGAGTTCTGTACCCAGGAGTACACAGCACTGCGCTTCAGTGAGCGATTTTGAGCGAGCTTGAGCGAAATGTTCCCGGGTAGATTGTTTCAAATTATACTTCACCGAAGCCATCTTGAAAGTACTTTCGATTATCCACTTTGGTCCACCACGTGACTAACAGCAACTCCTAATTCGACAAAGAAAATCTGCTTGTAGTGGTTCTCAATGGGATCCATATGGTCCTCGATGAGTCCATATAAGATTTTATTGTTAAAATTTATCTGCAATAAATCGGCTATCCTTCTACAATATACAAAATATTTTAACATATTTTTGATACAATACTAGATAATATTTGATTATAAAAAATATAATAGGATTTTCTTTTAAACATCGAATGGCAATAGGGGTCCAGTAGAGTACAATAGGAATCAAAAAATGGTTGAAAAACACTGGTTAGGGAGTCTGGAGTCGGACATACGCGATACATGTCCACTCCAACGCCGATGGAATTTACTTGAGGAAGCATACATGGTTAACAAATTAGATTTTCCTAATATGTATCCAAGCAAATCTTTTTTGATTGTGCACTGTGGTTTATATATGGTAACAATAGCCCGTATATATTTTATTTCGATAATAATGTCTTCTTCAATAACTTTCATCTTTAATTGCCATTAGACATAAAACAGCAAAAGTTAGCAAACCCATTCGTATGTGTTCTTATACATATTTAATATCACCATTTCCGATCGTGTATAGATTCACTACCATTATATAAACTGATTTATGCATCGAGGTATGTTTTGTTTTGCGTCTTCAGGAATATGCATTCACACCTTTACTTATCTATCATTTTCCTTCCCATGCTCCCTCCCTATATATATATATTTACAGAAAACAAAAGATGAAGACAGGTGTAGGAACAGCAAGCAGGTGCATTAGGTTGACGCTCGGAAAGAATGCAAAAATCTTTTAAGTTTCGAGCCTACGCTCTTCGACAGAAAGGGTCAAGAGGGAAAAAAACAGAGAAAATGAAAAAAAAAAAAAGAACAGAGAGAAAAAGTATGTGCAAGA
>NC_068991.1:63058457-63059051 GCF_001194135.2 Octopus bimaculoides
TATATATATATACATAAATGCATATATTAGTCATAGGACTCAATAGGACCTAGGCACATCAACACGACATGTAGGAAATTAGGAAATTGTTACAGAGGTTTAAAGTTTGATAATTTTTACCTAATCAGAAAACAGGATCTGGAAGCTATCATTTTCTGCGTGATAGCTGTCTGTAATAAAATGAAAGTAAGATAAGACGACGAAGTTTTAAACAAAATGAAAGCTACTACACGCCATATCAAGAGTGAGAGCGGATAGCAGCATCCATGCGAGATATACATTTACACAGAGAGAAAGGGGGGAGAGTGACAGTGTGGTAAATATATAGGAGGGAGACTGAGAGACCTAGATATAGTCAGTTAGAGAGTGGTAGAATTGGTGATCTGAAAGCGGAGTTATTTCTCGTAGCAAATAATATTTTTTATTCATCTTAACCGATAACCGTGTCTTTGGGACGCAGATTTCGAAATCGCATCCGTTTTTCTCGAGAACGATCTGTTTAGGAGCCTTTCCATGACATATGTGCACATATACTCTCATTATACATACATATACTGCCATTTATGCAATATATATATATATATATATATATAT
>NC_068991.1:63062146-63064054 GCF_001194135.2 Octopus bimaculoides
CCGCCAGAACTGACTTTGGTGTTTATAATTCTGCCCGGTAATTGAAACAGAAATTCGAAATAATAATAATGATGATAATGATGATGATAATAATAATAATAATAATAATAATAATAATAATAATAATAATAATAATAATAATAATAATAATAATAATAATAACAATAACAGTAACAATAATGTCCCTTTTTGGAAAACTGAATCTCGAAGCAAATAACTTTACAAATAGTAGTATATGGGTTGATAAACTCCCTTGAAAAGAAAAATCGAAAAACTCCTGTCATGTATACAGATGTTGGTTCGTATTCGACGAGCAGCCTTGGAATTTTTCTCGTTATATACTGTGCATGCGCACTAAGTTTTAACGTTATAGCTCACTTCCGCTGTTTACAGCAGTGCTGAAAGGAAGGTGAGTAGCGTGTGATCGTCGTATTGAGCATGACAGAGAAAGTTGAGCAGAGAATCTGCATCAAATTTTGCCAATGGCTTGACGATTCCTGCTCAGAGGCCTACACAAACTTTTCAAAAAGTTTTCATCGTTTTCGACACAATTAAAGAGATCTTGTGCAACTGAAACCCGAGTGTCCTTTTGGTCAGCTGAAAGTGGTTTGGGCACAAAATTTGGCAGACACGGGTCGCATACCCAAATCTTCAATAATGCACTGAACTGAACCGTAACTAATTTGCACATCATCTGATAACTCACAGATGGTGATTCGACGATTTCCCCTCACAGATGCACACATATCTGCGATGTTTTTCTCAGTTCTGCTGGTTGCAGGTCTCCCAGAACGTTCGTCAATATCGACATTTTTTCGGCTATCTTGGAAACATCTGAACCACTCGTACACTTGTGTGCGGATCATACACTCCTCTCCATACACTTTCTGCAACTTTACGTAGGCCTCTGAGCAGGTATCACCATGACAACTTTCTCTGTCATCATCAATGCGACGATCACACGCTAAAGACCTTCCTTCCAAGCACTGCTATAAACAGCAGAACGTTAGTGAGCTACAACGTTAAAACTTAGTGCGCGTGCACAGCAGAGTCCAAGGCCAATCTTTGCCAAGCAGCTTTACTCTGCGTGCTTTAGCTTCGTTACTATGGCAACAGTCCGGATACTTATTCATCAGACCTAGTAAGACCTTAGTCTTATCTGAAAAGAGAAATGATGCTCGTGGGAAGGGATGCAGGTGACACCTTTATAGGTGTTAACAGAGAACTAAAAGTTCATCTGAGCAATGGCTTGCGGAAATACTTATAGAAAGGGTACAACGAAGATAAATTCCGATTCTATGTACTTTAAGGGATTTCTCTAGAAATTTCAAAGATATGGAACGAAAATTTAAAAAAAAAGAAAACAAACAGAAAAAGAGAACAAAAGTCGAAAGAATTTTTTAGCGCATTATTGGCTCCAACCTAAAAATCTTAGAATTTCTGATAATGACACTGATTCTCCATGTTGAAGCTGGTCTTGAAGCGAACATATATAACATTTTATCTTCGCCATACTTTACCGCTGGCTTTTGGCCAGAAATCAATAAAACATACTTGGCAAGCCAGAAAGATTCTTCGTTTTCTTCTCTCGTCTGCAATACACACACATACATATTATATATATATAATGTGTGTGTGTGTATGTGTGTACACACACACACACACACACACACATATATATACATATATATATATATATATACACACACACATATATACACGCGTACACTCACATATACCCATACGTTTTATTTGCATTTTCTTTCTGAAAGTTTCTCTTTTTTACGTGTTTTGTTTTTTAGTCTGTACCTTTTCGGTTCATCTTTTTTTTATTATTTTATCTATTTATTTTTGTTGTTTAATTTCAAAATTTATATATTTATTTATCTATTTGTAGTTTGTAGCTAG
>NC_068991.1:63064213-63064821 GCF_001194135.2 Octopus bimaculoides
GGTGGTGGTGGTGGTGGTACTGAATTATACTTGTTGTTTCTGCTGTTGGTGGTGGCAGTGGTGGCGGAGGAAGACGGGGGGGAGGAGAAAGAGGATGAGATATTGTTCTTCCTGTTGTTTTTATTGTTGCTGTTATCGTTAACGTTGAAGGGGGAGGTGAACTCGTTGCTGTTATTATAGTGACTGATGATGGTGATATTGATGATGATGGTGAACATGATGACGATGATGGCGGTGGTGGTGATGACGGTGGTGATGATAACGATGATGATGATGCTGGAGTTACACTTATTACACCCCATGTGCAACCAGGTGCAATGATGCTGTTGGTGCACCACCATCCACGTGGTAGACTTAGCGATGTCCACAGTGAGCGGGCCTGCAGGAGGTTGAACCTGTGGTCATTGTGGTTAAACTATTGTTAATAGTGGTGGAGGTGGTGGTCGTCGTCGTGCTGGTCAACGTGGTGGTGGCTGTGGTTGAAGTTGCAGTTGTGGTAGCGGTGGCAGTTGTGTTAGTAGTGGCGGCTGTGGTAGTAGTGGTGGTGATGGTGGTGGTGCTGGTGGTGGTGGTGGTGGTGGCGGTAGTGAGAGAGTGAGGGTAATTGT
>NC_068991.1:63066780-63068981 GCF_001194135.2 Octopus bimaculoides
AAATTGTAAATCCAAAAAATAACAACAAAACTACAAAGGATTCCGCGGTACACGTGTTTCAAGCTTTATATGTGTATAATATAATATGTGTATAATTTACAATGTAAAGCTATCCTCAGCCGCAAAATTATTCCTCTCCCAGGAAATTATACCACCTCGGCGTTGAAGTAGGAAGAAAGGTGTGATGTAAGAGGTGAAGATCCTTTCGGTATTCTATATATATATATACGAGTGTGACAAACGAAAGAAGGGCACTCGACAGATTTGTTGGAAGTTGCATGTATGGAGCGAAACAGCTTGATTCAAATTCGTTGGTACTTTTGTGTTTCAAGCGCGATGGTAGTCGTCAGCCAAATTCAAAATGTCCAGCGTCACGCTTGAAACTCAAGAGTACGAACGAATTTGAATCAAACCTTTTATTCCTGGCCCCTTGCCCCATAAATTTTGTATCTGACTGAAAAATTCGATTTGTATGCCGCAAAATACAGTATGCAGGAGACCCAATATTGCCGCTCCCATAAAAGGGTCACCGAGAGTGTGTTGGCACACTTCAGCCTCGCCACCGCTATCAGCCGAAGCTTCTAAGCTGGAAATTCTCAACTGTGGTCTATATGGCCCCTAGGGGGTCTACGCAACAAAATAGTAAATTAGGGGTCCTTAATAGCATTTTAAGGTACCCTGAAAAAATTTGATTTCGTTGTATGTATTGCAACAAACAGCTAGGTTTCTTTCTCTAACATTTTACAAAGTTCAACCGAGTTAATGTACGAAAAACAAAATAGGAATGTTGAAAGAAGTTTGTATAAAACATCAAATGTCTATGGAGGCCCACTAGAAAAAAATAGTACGTAAAGGGGTCCCTAGATAAGAAATTGTTGAGAACCCCTCTAAGCCAACACTGGCACAGCAACTACAGTAACACAGACGACCTGTCTATCATTAATCACGCTACAACTGGCACCTATACTGACACCGCCTACCACCATGAATTCAACTATTCTTCTCATCTGTACCATCGTTGTGCTTGTAACCTTGGGATACGGAAAGAAAAAACTACTGAAATTAGCAGCTTAAATATGCTCTGCGTATGGTATGCTGATAATATATACATCTCGGCATTAGAGACCCCCTTCGGTCATGACCGACCATGGGATTGCACTTAGAAAGTTATCCTCCCAGGGACAAGTCCGGGCAAGGTTGTTTATGGAAGACCAGCAGTTGCCCATGCATACCGGCCTCCCATCTCCACGCCACCAGTGTTATCCAAGGGAAGGGCAAAGCCCGATACAGCTTGGCACCTGTGACATCGCAAATCATTTCTACGGCTTAGTGAAATAAAGTGTCTTGATCAAGAACACAACACGCAGCCCGGTCCGGGATTCGAACTCACAACCTCGTGATCATAAGCCCGACGCTCTAACCACTGAGCCATGCGTCATCACTCATATATACATACATATATATATATATATACTTACATACATCCATACAGACTAACATGCAGGCATGTATACATACGTACGTACATAAATATCCATATACATGCATATACATATATACACTTATATATACACATATATATATATGTGTATATATATATATATATATATATACATATATATATATATATGTATACATATACACATATATACATATATATGTACACACACACACACACACACACACACACACACATATATAAGAGAGAGAGAGAGAGACCCACACACACATGCAGAAATACATATGTATACATACATGCATGCATACACACACACATGCATATATATGTATGTATATATATATATGTGTATATAAAATGATACCTGTCGACGGTTGATGAGGAGAATAACCTGCAGTGCGAGCTACATGTGTGTGTGTCTGTGTTTCTGTGTGTATGCGTGCATGCATATGCATAAAAATACATACATACATGCTGTTGCTTCGAGTAGATTGAAGCAGTACGCACACACACACACGCACACACACACACACACACACACACACACACGCACGCACAGACGCACACATACTCACGCACGCTTACGCACACACACAGACTTGCATATATATATTTTAATACACATGTAACTTCACTTATTTAACCTAGACAGACATACGATTGTCTGCATGCGCATGCGTGACCTCAACAGTTATAGCTTGCAGGTATGCGAATATCTATTTGCATTTAGACATTCTTATAC
>NC_068991.1:63069278-63069890 GCF_001194135.2 Octopus bimaculoides
TCTCTCTTTCTTTTTCTTTCTGGCTGTCTGACTGTCTGTCTGTCTCTCTCTCTTTCTTTTTTTCTTTTTCTTTCTGTATCTCTCTTTCTCTCACCCTCCTTGCATATGTGTGTGTATCATTATGTTTTTAATTTATATTAGCCCTTGTGGCCAATAAAACAAGAATCAATTCTTATTATTATCATTATCATTATTATTATTATTATTATTATTATTATTATTATCATTATTGATGATGATGATGCTGATAAAGAGTATGGAGACTTGTACATCCACAAAATTTATTTCATACCGATATGCAGCATATTATAATGACCTACACGTGTTTCTTTTGCAGCGACCAGTCACTGTTGCAAATGTGCCAAAGCCTTGTGAGTGGATTAGGCAGGTGGAAACCGAAAGAAGACCATCGTATATATGTGTGCATGTCTGTATATGTGTGTGTGTGTGTATGCATGTGTGCATGCATTTATGTATGTGTGTATGCATGAAAACCCGTCGTGTTCGTGTGTGTGTTTGTGTGCATGTGCATGCATGTATGTATGTATGTGTGTATGCATGAAAACCCGACGTGTGTGTGTGTGTGTGTGTGTGTGTGTGTGTGTGTGTGTG
>NC_068991.1:63070681-63073719 GCF_001194135.2 Octopus bimaculoides
TCCAAAGAATAAGTCCTGGGGTCGATTTGCTTGACTAAAAGGTGGTGCTCCAGCATGGCCGCAGTCAAATGACTGAAACAAGAAAAAGAGTAAAAGAGAGTAAAGAGTATATATGTATGTATTATGTATGTATGTATGTATGTATGTATGTATGTATACACAGGCACATACACACGCACACATGCACATACACACACATATATATAGTCTTTTTGTATATTGCGTGTATATGGGTGTATTGTGCATGTGTGTATGTATTACGAGTACGTTTGCATTATTATCATTTGTAAGGACGTTGAATTGTTAGAGCGTCGAGAAAAAATACCCTGCGTAATTTGTTCCGGCTCTTTACGTTCTGTGTTCAAATCCCATCGAGGTCGATAAAATAAAATGGCAACTAGGGGCGGAGGCTTGGCAGGATTGTATGAACATCAGACCAAATGTCTTGTTTGTTATTGTTCCGATTGTTTGCATTCTGGGTTCAAATCTCATTATGTCCAACTTGCTTGGTTATACCTTATCCGTCGCCCGGTTTTCACACGATCCTCAAGTACATTGGGTGTTCTTAGCGAAGCTTCCTCTGTTGCAAGCATTTGGGCTCGATCACCGACATGAGGACCACTTCCTCTCTCCTTTGTACAAGTCTCAGTGGTTCTGTAAAACGTCTTGGACACTACTTCCTCTCCTGACCAAACAGGAGATACAAAGACACTCTCAAGACGACCTTAGAAAAGTCTAACTTAAAACGGTGTACTCAGGAACATTTTGCTTAAGGACGCTTAAGGACGCTTAGTGTGGCGTAAACTTCTTTCATTTCACTCTATTTTAGTTCTCTTTTGCAATTTAAACCAGGTGTTTTGTATTAAATTTCTCGCATTATAGGTGAATAAATACAATACCTATTCATACAAACGCTTGTGCATGCGTGTGTGAGTTTGTGTGGGTGTGGGTGGGTGTGGATACGAGTGTGGGTGTGTGGGTGTGTGTTTCGTCGATATATAACGGCAAAGGATGTTAACATTGGCATTAATTCCATAAAGATTGCTGCCTCTGTCTGCTCGATATTTGTTCCGCACTGCGTTACAGATATTCCCTTGTCTCAGTCACCAATTGACACTCAGTGAGCCTGTGATTTGGCCCGCTGGAAGTCTATAACCAACGACGCTATAGTTCACAAATTGTGATATGAAACAATCAAAATTAATAATTCTAACGCATGCACCGGGTTGTGGCGGCGATGGTGGTGGCGATGGTGGTGGTGGCGGTGGTGTTTGCAGTTCTGGTGCTTACAGTGAAGTTGAGAAAACGGAGGAGAATGGGTGATCTGTCTGTGACCCGAGTCCATGACCCAGTTCTAGTTGACGGTTGAAACAGTGGCGTTCTTATATTTCACCTTACGTCACATATGTCCTTCAGAATAAAGAGACAAAAAAGAAGAACAAAGAATCAACGCGCCTCTCATTTATTCCATTGTATATGTTATATGAATGACCTTCCTTCTATATTCTACAGCTGTGCGCTTTCTAACAGAAGCGAGTTCCAGCTTTGCTTTGGATTCTTTACGACGTGTCGCACATGTTGATTTTTCACAGTTTAAGAAAGGGAACATCTGAGTTTTTGAATGATGTAAAGAGAAAGGGGGAGCGGGGAGGCAGATAGACAGACATCAATAGAGAGATAGAGTGAGTGAGTGAGAGAGAGAGAGAGAGAGGGGGTGAAGCAGATAGACAGGCATCAAGAGAGAGAGAGAGAGAGGGAGGACTTGCTAGCTTTCTGTGACCCCGGTCTGCAAGTCTACAATTCTTACATATCATTTTACATCACTGATGTCCTCCAGAAAGAAGAACAAAAAACAAAAAACAAAAAAAATAGCAACAAAACCAGAGCAGAACAAAAACTTGAACAGTTCTCATTTACCTTATTGTGTATGTCAGTGACCTTCAACAGCTGTGCTTTCCATGACCTTTTGTAGTGAATATCGCTTCCTAACTTAGATAACAGATCACGCATTTTGAAGTAGCGTACATTCGGTTAATTCGACTGCACGTGTGACTAGTGTATGTTTTATAGTATTGAAAAAAGAAAAAAAATCATTCGAAGAGGAATTTAAACCTTTTTGGTAACAACAAGCCTGAGTCTACCCTTGGTTCCATGATACAAACTTTTTGTTTTAAAGCAGGGGTTTTCAAACTGTGGTCCGCGGACCACAGGGGGTCCGCAAGGACAAGACAAGGGGTCCGTGGACAGCAAATACTTTTATGGGCAATTTGATTTTATATATGTTTTTTAATCGAAATCTTTTAATTGACAATAAACCTATTTGTTAAATACTGTTAAATAAATAAATGTAAAAATATATGTTATTTTAGGCAAATATTTATGTATAAATTTCATAAGCGTTTATAAAGGGGGTCCCTAGGGTAAAGCCTGAAATATAAAGGGGTCCGCAAGTCAAAAAGTTTGAAAACCCCTGTTTTAAAGTAATAAAAATTTAAAGCTTCCATCAAAAAATTCCATCAATATTTTGAGTTCATTTATATTCCAAACACTAAGTCTTTTATAAGTTTATCCAAAACTGCCATGTTTATTTTTCAGACTTTTAATTAGTCCTTGCTTTATGCATTCTAAGTGATATAAAGCTTTCCTTTCATAAGTCCCTTGTTACTGAGGTGCTACGAGAAAATTTAGCAATACGTATAATATATATGATACATTGATACCATGGAAATATGCCTTGCATATTATACATGATACAGTGGTACACAGGACAAACAAAGGATTTAAGATAATAAGGTGTGATTTGAAGGAATGAGGTTTCTATTTCTAGCCTTTGTTTTATATGTAGTCATTAATATAAAACTTTCCTTTCTATGCGTCCCAAGTTACTCAGATGATTGTAAAATAAGTGGGGAATATGTATCAAATATGATGTATGGATACCAAGGAAATATGCCTTGCGTATCACATGTGATACACGGGACAAGCAAATACTCTTTTACTCTTTTAATCTTTTACTTGTTTCAGTCATTTGACTGCGG
>NC_068991.1:63073819-63074050 GCF_001194135.2 Octopus bimaculoides
TACATATATGGAGGGGGCGTGTGTATGAATACATATTTGTGTATTTGTGCATACATATATGTACGTGTGCATACGAACGTATATAGGTAGGCAGGTATGAATATACGTATCCTATGTATGTATGTATGTATGTATGTATATATATATATATATATATATATATATATTATAAAATTTATTAATAAGGGTAGAAATTGATATTAATCAATTAAAACCAGTGGTCTAGCATAT
>NC_068991.1:63074442-63076982 GCF_001194135.2 Octopus bimaculoides
ATATATATATATATATATATATATAACATTTTTCGTTTATGTTTATGTTTATGTCTTCGTTTCTCATTGTTTAACGTTTTTTGTAATGTCCTGTACCCATATATGCTTGTATGTATACATATAGATGTCGATATGTACATATATGTATGGATATATGCATACAATTATATATTATTTATGTTATTATATGTATATATATACATATATTTATATAACGGCGGTGCTCCAGCATGGCCATAGCTCTGTGCTGAAACTAAAGAAAATAAGTGTGTCTGTGTAAGTAGGTATTCGCGTGTGTTTGTGTGTATATGTACGCTGTGTATATAAGTGTTGATATTGCATACTACTTGTACACCCAGCAACCAGTTTAAGTACGTACAATTCTTATGTAGGAGAAATACGTTGGAAGAAGGTTAACAAGTGGGGGGGTATTCCTTTCGTTCGCATATTTGCTTGCTTTGTCTAAGTTTTTTCTTAGTTTTCAGCTCAAACTCGACTCTATTTACTAACCAAATGTATTTTCCAGCCGTAGAGTGAACTACACTGCGGTTTTTCAACCTGCTAGAAATAGCAGTGAAATCTTCTTCAAATAGGGAAGATGGTACTGGACAATATATGGTCAGTCGTGGGTTTATATTTTTATATTGTAACTTGCTTTAGTCATTGGACTGCGGCCATTCTGGGGGTTGAGGGCCTGTCTCGAAGTCTTTTTAGTCGCACAAACTGACCCCATTACATTACTTTTTTTTTATAACTCTGGTACTAACTCTTTCGATCTCTTTTGCAGATATGCTATATTAAGGGGGTTTAAACAAAGCAACGCCGATTGTCAAGCGGGAGGGAAGGAGAAACACAAAGTTATGTATATAGATGCACACATACACACATGCACACATGTTTCAAATCAGTCTAAAAATGTTTTGGCCATGAAGTTTTGCAGAAGGATGTTCAAAGCGTTTTCATTGCCACACGAGAATTTTATGGAATACGCTTGCGGCTTCTGCACCCCAGTTCCCGACCCAATGTCTTATGCTAGCACTGTCTTTGAAAACACAAAGATATCACGAGCAGATATCTCTAGCGGCAGTGAGAACTATAGGTGCACGCATCGTTGAGCTTTGCCGATAGCCTGTACTTCACTGTCCAACAGCATGCTGAGACGAAATCGGTTGCTACTGATATAAGAAAACAGTGGCTGAGCAACCACTGATAATGCAACTAGCTGCAAAGCTTTATAAAAATCCGCTCTATGCAACAGAATCAGTATTATATTAAAATGGCCATTTGTGTATCATATTAAATGTAAGCACATCGCGAAAAATTCAAATTTACAGTGATATCTCTCCGATACTGTGTTTAAGAGCACAATTTCGGTCCTGGTTACACCTTTCATGTCTCAAATGCCGATAAAGCTTATAAGCACCTCTGTGCACCAGCCATTTATTCGGTTAATTCACTCGACTAAACAAATGAATCCCAAATGTGGTCCTTATGACTCCTAGAGGTCCATGTAAGATTTTGTTGTTATAATTTATGCGTAACAAAGTAGTAATACTTCTACAATACGCTAAATATTTTAACAACTTTTTAATATAATTCCCAATAATATTTAATTATGAAAATACAAAGGGATTTTTTAAACATCGCATGTTTATGAGAGTTCACCCGAGTGAAACAGGAACCAAAGGGGTCGATAGGAAAACAATGGTTGAAGACCACTGCGTTAAACCCTCAAAGTTATTACTGTGTAGTCTTGTATTTATATTGGTTTAAAACTTTGACACAAGGCCACCAATCTCGAGGAAGCGAGGGAGTCGATTACATCGATCTCAGTGCTCAACTGCTACTTATTTTATCGGCCCCGAAATGATGAAAGGCAAAATCAACCTCGGTGACATTAGAACTCAGAATGTATAAGGCGAACGAAGTGCCGCTAACCATTTTGCCTGGTGTGCTAACAACTCCACTGGCAAAGTGTGTACGTGCACGTTCGGAGAAACAGAAAGTAAGGGAGAGAGAGAGTGTGTCACTGAGATTCTGTATTTGTTTTGCATATTGTCTTTGTTCAGTGAAATGTCGGAAGTAAATTCAACATGGGTTGATCACTTATAAACGGATGAACGTCACTGACGACTTCCGGTCAGCCTATTGTCTCTCTATTTATAACTCAAGTGCCGGCGAAGAGATGATATAACGCCAACAGAAACCAAATTAAGCCCATAACACTTAGATTAAATTTAAGAAGAATACATATTAAAGTATTAGACACTTTTTTAAAAAATTTGTTTTGGTTTGAGGTTGGGCTCAGCGAGTCCGCAGAATGGTAACGACATGGTTTATGGAGCCACATTGCGAACGATTGCTTCTTTGCTCCATCGACACAGAAGAAGAAACTAGTGCAATGTGCAACGCAGTGGGATTGGTTCCGCACGAAACTCTCGGACCTTGAGACACTGCGTTACTGCAGCTAAATATTGATAAAAATATACATATACATATATTTTGAATTCTGTTTTTCCTGTTTGCATCAACATACCAAT
>NC_068991.1:63078024-63078883 GCF_001194135.2 Octopus bimaculoides
ATATATACATATATATTCATACATACAGACATACATTGCTATATTTAGGGATGGTCATTTTTTGGGCCAAATAAACACACGCACTATATATTTGTTTTACACTCGTTTATTACTGTTCTTATTCTAACTTATGCATGCATAGAGGTTCATGCATAAAACTGAACAATTCATGAATACGATACATTGAAGCTTTCTTCTTCAGCAAATAAAACCTTGATTTGTCTAAGAGCGATTTTGGTTTTAAGTCCCAGAAATCCCAGAAATCCCAGAGGTCCTGAGGTCCACCTCAAGACCTCTTCAATCGGAACTTTTATCTTAATTATAATAGGAATAATGAAAATGAATGATCAACAGAATTCTAGAGGAATCAAAAAATATTTTTACTCCCTGGGATAATATTAAAAATTTGTATGAAATTTATATCGACTCTATAAGCCTTAGTGATTAGGGTGTTGCACTCATAATAGCAAGATCTTGGCTTCGATTCCTGAACCGGGCAGTGCGTTGAGTTCTTGAGCAAAGCACTTCATTTCACGTTACTCCAGTAAATGAATAATCCTACGATAGCCTGGAGTACCATTCAGAGGGGAAGTCGTGGCCTTTGTCACTCATTTGCCATGAAATCGGGTAACCGTCTCTAAGGATTCTAGGATTCAAGACTATAATGTCAAAAGTTTGTCCTTTTTCTCCCTCTCTCTCTCTCTCTCTCTTGATACCCTGTATTATAATTTTAAATAATTATTACCTTTGATGGTTTTTATTCCCATGCTGACCACTTGATAAGATCAATATTTTAAATATCGATCTTATCCTTATTTATATAAATTAATTTTATCAGTGTATTTACTGCGCTGATATT
>NC_068991.1:63081167-63081764 GCF_001194135.2 Octopus bimaculoides
ATATATATATATATATATACATATGCATACACACACACACTTGCGTGTGTGTGTATGCATATGTATATGAATGATATATATACATTCATATGCAGACACAGGTATGGCTGTGTGGTTGGAAGCTTGCTTCTGAACCACATGGTTTCAGGTTCAGTCCTGCTGCATGACACCTTGAGCAAGTGTCTTCTACAATAGCTTCGGGCCGACCAAAGCTATGTGAGTGGATTTGGTAGACGGAAACTTAAAGAAGCCCGTCTGAAAGAAGTCCGGGCAAGGTTGTTTATGGAAAACGAGCAGTCACCCATGCATACCAGCTTCTAATTGGATAACACGCCACCGATGTTATCCAAAGGTAAAGCAAAGGTCGATACAGCTTGGCATCAATGACATCGCAACTCATTTCTACAGTTGAGTGAACTGGAGCAACGTGAAATAAAGAGTCTTGCTCAAGAACACAGCACGCAGCCCGGTCTAGGAATCAGACTCACTACCTCATGATTGTGAACCCGACACTATAACCACTGAACTATGCACGTGCATACGTGTGTGTGTGTGTGTGTGTGTGTGTGTGTGTGTGTGTGTGTGTTTTGTGAAAAT
>NC_068991.1:63081777-63082626 GCF_001194135.2 Octopus bimaculoides
TGTGTGTGTGTGTGTGTGTGTGTGTGTGTGTGTGTGTGTGTGTGTGTTTTGTGAAAATTAATATAAACAGCTAGGCGCAATATAATACAATAAAGGAGAAATTTTATCGCCACTAATTGTGGCTGAGGGTGCCGAAGCAAGAAATAAGACTTAAAAGCTATATTCTTTTATTCTTTTACTTGTTTCAATCATTTGACTGCGGCCGCGCTGGAGCACCGCCTTAAAGAGTCTTAGTCGAACAAATCGACCCAAGATTTTATTTTTTTTTAATCTAATAATTATTCTATTGGTCTCAAAATGCTGCAGAGTGGGGCTGAACCAGAAACGACGTGCTTGCAAATCGAGGTTCTCAAACACGAAGCTAGGGCTGCTTAATAGTAAACTATGTTTTAAAATGTCACACTGAAGTTAATCCGTGAAAAGAATAAACGAGATAACATTCTTCTCATATTATCTTGGTATTTAATTCAGAAAAATTAATGTAAGCATGCTAACTTACCCGCTAACCTATTTTATATTCTAATCCTCCTCCGCTTCCTCGTCCTCATTATCATCATCACCATCGTCATCATCATCATCATCATCATCATCATCATCATCACCACCACCATCATCATCATCCTCAACATCATCATCATCATCATCATCATTGTCATGAGTACTTACAGCAGTACTACTATTATCATCGTCTCGTCAACAAGAACGGTAACTTCTGCCGGGCAAAGTGAGAGCCGATAAATTCCTATACAATATTGCATATATGCATGCATGCGCACACATAAAGATACACACACACACACACACACACACACACACACACACACACACACACACACACACACACACACA
>NC_068991.1:63082636-63085981 GCF_001194135.2 Octopus bimaculoides
CACACCCCCCACATATACATGCATGCATACACACACATACACATATATGTATGTGTGCGTAATTGTACGTGTCTATCAACTTTTCACACACATGTACACGTGTATGTGTGTGTGCATGATAGATAGATAGATAGATAGATTAAAACACCGAGCTAATCCGCTTCAACATCAACGAGAATTAAAACCAACTGGCAGCCAAGAATAATTAACCAACGCATTAAACACTGTCACACATACAACCCCCATTACATTGCAAGAGAAAGGAAAAGACCGATTAACATTCCTCTTTATTTAATATATTTTTGGGAGTAGTATCAAATACTTGCAGCATTTGACTCACCACATTCATTCATACTTATTAATGAATTAGAAACAATTATTGTTATTATTACCAAAGCAGCGCGCTGGCAGAGACGTTAGCACGCCGGGCGAAATGCTTAGCGGTATTTTGTCTGTCTTTAGCCAAGGTCGACTTTACCTTTCATCTTTTTGGGGTCGATAAATTAAGTGCCAATTGCGTACAGTGGTCGATCTAATCGACTGGCCCCTCACCAAAAATTTCGTGCTTTGTGCCTAGAGTAGAAAACAGTATTATTAATATTTATTTGCGAGCTGGTTGAATCGTTAGCACGCTGGACGGAATGCTTAGTGGTATTTCGCCCGTCTTAAAGATGCTCTGTGTTCAAATTCGACCGAGGTTGACTTTGTTTTTAATCCAAACGGGGTCGATAAATTAAGTACTAGTGAAGCACTGGGGTCGATCTAATCGACTAGTCCCCTCCCGCCATATCTGCCGAGGTCGAATTTGCCTTTCATCCTTTCGGAGTCGATAAAATAAGTACCAGTTGAACACTGGAGTTGATGTAATCGACTCATACCCACTTTCCCAACCTGCCCTTGTGGTAATAATAATAATAATAATAATAATAATAATTATTATTATTATTATTATTATTATTATTATTATTATTATTATTATTATTATTATTATTATTATTATTATTATTATTATTATTATTATTTACTATAAGATGGCGAGCTGGCAGAATCGTTAGCACGCTGGACGAAATGCTTAACGGCATTTCACCCCTCACTACGTTCTGAGTTCAAATTCCGCCGAGGTCGGCTTTGTCTTTCTTCCCTTCAGAGTCGATAAATTAAGTACCAGTGTCGATGTGATCGACTATCCTCCTCCACCAAAATTTCAGGCCTCGTGTTTATAGTAGAAAGGATTTTGTGGAGCTTTGCCGAACAGCTGTCGATGCGTGTAGGACGGATCCGGTTAGCAGCCAAGTCCATTGGGAAGATCACCTCGCCGCTTTCTTTTGGCCGGGAAGAAAAGGCAGTTTTCCTCTGTCTAGTGGCTATGGCGAAGGAGGTAGTGTAGTGGACGAGATTGAAAGGACCGAAGACAGGTGCTTTCCTCTTTGGCAAAGCCCTCATCGACTTTTTCAAGTGAGGGTGGAAAAGAAAGTTCTGTCCCCACCCTATTCCGCCCCATCCTACCCCAGTATTTATGTTGAAATGGTGGGTGAATGTGGCAAAGATGACCCGTGTTGATGGGCTATTCTGAACATTCACTTGTAAACCGAAGGAGCTGAGAAGGAGAGGGGCGCCTGTCGATGTTCACCTGGTGGTCGAGGTAACCAGAATGTGTGCCGTTCCTCAGTTGTCTCTATGAGGAACTCCCATGTTTTAGTTGGGGAATCTTTTATTGTTTAATCTTTTTGTTAGTTGTTATTGTTATTTATTCTGTACTCGACATTGTTCCACCCCTCACTTGTCCTTAGCGTTATATCATCCCTATTTGTTTTGTGTTTGGCCCTTGTGTCCAACAAAAAATTCATTATTATTATTCGATGAAAACTCTCAGCTTATTTTGCTGGGTATGATGGAAAGTGCCGGTTGTCCACAGCCAGCAGACTAAGGTGACAATTGTTTACTGGTCATGCTTCAAGAACCCTGCGAAGAATTCTTGCAGTTCCAAGCTATGCCGATTTTTGTAGGTGTTCTACCTTCACACTTGCACCTTCTTTTTCAGCCATGTTGGTAGTTGAGTGCTGATACTTCCAAGTGCACTAGTTACTATTGGCATCACGTCTACTATCTTTATTGACCACAACCTTCGTATTTCCCACTTCAAATCATCATAGTTGTTTATTTTTTTCACCTTCTTCTACATTGATCCTGTTGTCACCAGATCATGCTTCATAAACTTTACGGTGAATTTTTGCAGTTTCAAGCAATGTTGGTTATTGTAGGTGTTCTACCATTACATTTGTACCAATCTTTTTGAGCCATGTTGGTATTTTAGTGCTATGACGGGGAAAATGTTTAGCGGCATTTTATACGTCTTTACGATCTGAATTTAAATTCTGCCGCGGTCAACTCTACCTTTCATATTTTGGGGAACGAAGAATTAAGTACAGTTGAGTGACATGGTCGATATAATCGACTAACTTCTCTTCCAAAATTTCAGGCAGATATATCAACCCACACGGTGTGTTTCTACATAATCACAGTCTGTAAACCTACAACCAATGCCATTTGGTGGTAAAAGGAAAGGCATTGGTGACCAACACCCGAGGATATAGTATACAAAGCATTAATCTAAGACGTTATAGAGTGGGATCATTCTTCAAGCGACTTATCGGCAAATCGATCAATTTATCTTAAAAGAAACGTCCTTGCTTGCGCCCTAGCAGGTATATATTGGCGTCTAAAGTATTATACGCGCGAGCGAGTATGTGTGTATGTGTGTGCGCGCGCGTAGGTGTGTGTGTGTGTGTGTGTGTGTGTGTGTGTGTGTGTGCGTGCGTGTGAGTGTGTCTATGTGTGTGTAGGAGTCACAACCGCTAGCTATCAAGACAAATTCGTGAGAAATAGAACATGTATCAGCACATGTTTTCATACGAATTCCAATGTTTGTGTGTGGTCAGTTTTGGCTTATCAAACAGAAAATGATTACGCGACAATCCGTCGTGACTATATCACTACTCGTAGCAGTAGTAGCAGTAGTGGTTTCCCACCTTAGGCTGGTTAGTAACAAGTCAATAACACACACACACACACAAAGTTACTTAATGTCAAACGACTGAGATAAGAGTACTCAATAATGTTGTAGAGGATATGACTTTTTCTAATCAAAATTGAAACTGGAAGTTGTCTCGCGACTCGAGTTTCACTTGTAATAAAAGAAATTAAAACTAAATACACACACACACACACACACATACACACACACACACACACACACACACAAATATATATGTATGTATGTATGTATGTATGTGTACGCACACATACATACACACATAGAAATAGTGTGTGCGCGCTCAGCTGTTT
>NC_068991.1:63085991-63086593 GCF_001194135.2 Octopus bimaculoides
TATATATATATATATATATATATATTTATATATAGTATCCGAAATGCATAGTATTAAATATCCATCGCAGCTGGTTTTACCAATCGGTTTCGCGTAAAGAATACAATGGAGTGTTAGGTAACAAACCGCTTATATAACTTTACACTCATCAGAGTTAGCCGACATAGAAGGGAATATGGCGACTGCTCTCTATTGTCGGAGGTGGGTTAGCACAAACGGTCAGCGGTTGCTGTGAAAACAGGTAGTGGAACGAAAAATGGCCAGGAGATAAATTAGGAGTTATGTCACTTGATTGGTTATGCTGTGAAGCCGGCAACAGTTATCTTGAAGTGGGGAAAGTGTGTATAATTAATGTGGTGTTCCTGTGGGGATGGGGTGTGTGATATGTGTAGCGGGGTCATGTGTATAATTTTTTCCGGGGGTGTGGGTATATATAGCTGTGTTCGTTGGGCTGCTTTCTTTCTGTAAAGGATAAAATCGTGGCGGGGTTATGTTAGCGTGCGGTATGTAATGTATGTGTGTAGGATCTGTGTGCATGTGGGGGTACAATTTGTGTGAAAGGGTATATGTAAGCGGGAGAGATAAGTTTAAGTTGGGGGGGG
>NC_068991.1:63087491-63088035 GCF_001194135.2 Octopus bimaculoides
TATATATATATATATATATATATATTACGTTCCCGTAACTTAGCGGTTCTGCAAAACAGGCCGATAGAATAGGTATTAGGCTTTGAAAAAAAAAGTTCTGAAGTCGATTTGTTCGACTAAGACTCATCAAGGCGGTGCTCCAGCATGGCCGCAGTCAAATGACGACTGAAACAAGTAAACGAGTAAACGAGTAAACGAATGCTTTAAGTTATTTTGTCCGGCACTCTTATGAAAGCGATGATGCACTTAAAAAGTTATCGGTGGTGCATCAGCATGGCCGCAGCTCTAAGCTGAAACTATAAACAAATAACAAATAATAAACAAATAATAATACAGAGTAAAAATTTAAGCTGTTGAAATGAGACACGAAGATTAGATAAGACAGACGGAAAGACAGACCGACAGACAGATCGATAGGCAGGTAGATAGATAGATAGATAGATAGATAGATAGATAGATAGATAGATAGATAGATAGATAGATAGATAGATTGACAGACAGACAGATAGATAGATAGATAGATAGATAGATAGATAGATAGATA
>NC_068991.1:63088145-63089350 GCF_001194135.2 Octopus bimaculoides
TTAAGGACGCGCGTGCAGTAATGTTGATTAAAATGAAGTTGATAAGTTCAAATAAAGGCCGGCGGCGTAGGTACAGATTTGAGAAAAATTCCTTTCACCAACACACACATACACTCACATGCAAACACATGACAATCATGTACTCTTCTGCACAAATACACGCAGACACTTAAAAATATTTACTTACAAATATTTTCACACCCACACGAGTTCACGAACTGACACCAAACACACACACACACACACACACACACACACACACACACACATTGTGGATTATGTTATCATATCATTGTGTGAAACACTCCTAAAATAATGTCGATTCACTTCTTCATAATGTCGATTCACTTCTTCATTCTACTGAATGAATGGAGGAAAAGGAAGGACAATTATCTCTCGCGTTACCTTCTCTCCCGCTCCCCCATCTCTCTCTCTCTCTCTCTCTCTTTCTCTCTCTCTCTTTCTCTCTCTCCTTCTCTCTCTCTCTCTCGTTCTGGCCACTGGTGATGCCCTCCAATTTCGAGCGAGATTTGAAATTCCCAAGTATATTTTTGTGTCATTTTAACTATTCTTTTATTCGTTTAGTTGTTCCATTTATTTGACTGCAGTCATACTGGAGCGCCGCCTTGAATTTTTAGTCGAATGAATCGGCCCCAGGACTTATTATTAAAGCCTAGTATTTATTCTTCCCCATTGACAGGCCCCTTGTATGTGTCGTTACGTTGGATTATAAGGATAAGGTAATTAGGTAAATGGATGGAGGCGTTTTGGATTGATGGTATGGCTGTTATTGTATGTACGGAATAGTTTTACAAGACATTCATTTGATATATACATACATATATATATATATATGTATATGTAAGGGACGACCGTGCGAACTCAAAAAGGAGATATGGTGACGAATGGAAAAACAGGGGACTCCTTTTATTTAAACGTGTCACACGGTCGAACACACAATAATATATCGATGGATGATATACATGATATGTTATACGACGATAACATAGATGACCAGTAATGAAAGAACACAACCGTATTAGATGAATAACAGAGATATTTATTATAGCGTTAAAGATGTATGTCTGTGTGAGAGTGTGAATGCGACATATAATAACATAATCAAAGACAGGCCGTCATACAAAGAAAAGTGTGTATGTGAGTGATACATGTGTGAGTTATTACAGCAGATAGAAAGAGTCAGT
>NC_068991.1:63089865-63090870 GCF_001194135.2 Octopus bimaculoides
GTGTGTATGTTTGTGTGTCTGTGTTTGTCCCTCCACCATCACTTGCCAACCGATGCCGGTGTGTGTTTACGTCCTAGTAACTTAGCGGTTCGGCAAAAGAGGCCGATAGAATAAGTACTAGGCTTATAAAGAATAAGTCCTGGGGGTCGATTCTTTTACAACTAAAGACGGTGCTCCAGCATGGCCGCAGTCAAATGACTGAGAGAAAAGAATAAAAGAGTATCTGTGTGTGTGTGTGTGAGAGAGAGAGAGAGAGAAAGAGAGAGTGTGGGGGGTGTAAATATTTCAACACGTTGAACCGTTAATCCCGACAGATTTTTTACTTCCCGGTTTCTTTCTTCTCCTTTTCTCCAACCTTTCCCCTGAACCCCTTCTGTCGAAGAGCGTAGGCTCTAAACGTCAAAGACTCTTCCATTCTTCCCGGGCGACATACTAATACACCTGCTTATTGTTTCCTTACCTGCCTTCGTCTTTTGTCTTCTGTACATTTCAACTACCTGTACGCGCGCGCGCGTGTGCGTGTGCCTGTCTGTCTGTCTGTCTATACATATATATAGCACAAAAATGCTAACACTAAAATCTGATACTGACCCCAAGAAACCATTTATGGACACCGGTTTAATCAAATATTATTCACTATTACAAATTCTCAAGATTCACACTTACAGAAGGCTCCCATATTTGCTAATTAGGCAGAATTACGACGCGAGATAGAATAAAAGGCCTTCGCGTCTCAATATGGGTATCCCATTAAAACTTCAATTTATACCACAAGGTACTGCAGTGGCTTGTACGCCTCAGTGATTTTAACAGCTATGCCAGCTAAACACAGTGATTTTAACAGCTATGCCAGCTAAACACAGTGATTTTAACAGCTATGCCAGTAGGGCCTGCTCTACTGGACAGGCCAAAAGATGTACGGCGAGCTTCCACATAGTTTCCGTTTGTAAAACTTACTTTCGAGGAATTAATCGGTGAAAAGATATAGTAAAAGGCACTTGCCCG
>NC_068991.1:63092306-63093614 GCF_001194135.2 Octopus bimaculoides
TATTATTATTATTATTATTATTATTATTATTATTATTATTATTATTATTATTATTATTATTAAGGTCACTGCAAGGAATCGGAGCCTGGAGGATATATCAGCCGAAACGTTGTGTTAACAACAAACAAGATGAGGACATATATCCGTTAAATGTAAATAATGATCCTACTAGTCGACAAAATCAAAAGCAAACAAGTACATGTGCGAAATTGAAAATATACAATGGCGACAATTTATCCATCGCTCGGCCCGAGGCTATATAAGAAGTCGCTTGCTCACGGTTCTGTGCAGAGGGGATTGTACATGAAACTATATGGTTGCAAAGCGAACTTCTTAACCACACAACCCTATCTAAATGTGTGTATGCAACCCCCGCCCAGACACACACAAACACACACCACACAGAAATGTACGTATGTATGTATTACTCCATGCTGGCTAAAAGTGTTCGGCTTTGTAAATAAAACTCGTCATTTAAGGAGCGGAGAGCGAGTTTGTTAGAGCAAACAGGACAAACAGAATCGACTATGTGAGTATATTCAATATTATGTGAGAACATTTTTTTATAAACAAATTTAGAAAAACCGAGTGAGTAGGTATTTTACAGAAAAGAAAAAGAAATAAACCTGGCCCTTATTCTATAAGTTTTCTTACACCGATCCACTAATGTACGGAGCCATTAACAAACCAGCACCGGTTGGTTGTCAAGCGATGGCGGGAAAAAACACAAACACAAAGACGCGTGCGCACGCACACACGCACACACATACGCCCACACACAAATACATAAGACAGGCTTCTTTCAGTTTCTGGCAACGAAATCCACTCACAAAGTTTTTGTCATCTGAGGCTATACAAAAAAAAAAAAGAAAAAGAAAAAAAGAACCACTTGCCCAAGTTGCCACGCAGTTAAAGTGAACCCTAAACCTTGTGGGCGGGTGGGTGAGAACAAGCTTTTTACCACACAGCCATGCCTGAGTCCCGGCACTCAGGTATTATGCGTAAAAGTTGTTGATGTTGGCACTCCGTCGCTTACGACGTCGAGGGTTCCAGTTGATCCGATCAACGGAACCCGCCTGCTCGTGAAATTAACGTGCAAGTGACTGAGCACTCCACAGACACGTGTACCCTTAACGTAGTTCTCGGGGATATTCAGCGTGACACAGAGTGTGACAAGGTTGGCCCTTTGAAATACAGGTACAACAGAAACAGGAAGTAAGAGTGAGAGAAAGTTGTGGTGAAAGAGTACAGCAGGGTTCGCCACCATCCCCTGCCAGAGCCTCGTGGAGCTTTAGGTGTTTTCACTCA
>NC_068991.1:63094335-63096059 GCF_001194135.2 Octopus bimaculoides
AACCGCTGACGTTACGCGCACGCAAACACACCAACACGGGTTGTCAATTTTTTTTTTTAATGGTAAATAAGGATAAGTCAGAATAGTTTATTGGGAAAGAAATAAACTTTTATTAGAAACATCAGAAACCAACAAATTCAATGAATTGTGGAAGTTGTAAAGATAGTTTATGAACATCCTATGTACACACACACACACACACACACACACACATACACACACACACACACACAAACACGCACGCACGCACGTACACACACATAAACACATGCTCTAGGTGATGGTCCAGCATGGCCGCTGTCAAATGACTGTGTGCTGCTGTTCAGTTATAAAAATGTTCAGTTATTATAAAAACAATTTTACATTAAGCTGATGAGTTACTCCATACTTTTGTAGAGCATAAATTTATTTATTCTTCCTAAACAAGAATATTATTGACAGTGACCTCGAAGTTTCAGCCAGTTAAGCTATCATCGGCTTCCATACAGTTTTCGTACGTTTGTATGTATAAACAATAGTAAAATGCGACAAAGTTTAAATAGCCCACCTACTGGATCTAGTGAACATACGCATCGAAATACTAACAAAGAGATGTAAACCGCAATGAAAAACATCAATTACGGCCAAATTGTAACAGCAGAAATGCTTATGATACTGCTAACATGGTCGGAAAATGTTGGAAAATAGAGTCGGAACTGCTTTATATACAAATAAATATGATAAATGCTCATGCAGAGAAAAATCAAAATACCCATTGATAAACCTCTGTATGAGTACAAATCTTGTATATAAATGTACCGTGCACACAAGAGGAAGGCCGTATGTTTACATTGGGAAGACGGCTGATTCATTTAAGAATCGTTATCGTAACCATGTCGCCAGAATTTAAGACAATCAATAAAAGACATTCAATATCATTGGCCGGTTTTGTATGGCGACTGAAGGAGGATAAAATGAAGTACAGCATAACTTGGTCCATGGTAAGTCACGCGAAACCATACATTATAATTTCCAAGACATGTCGACTCTGCTCCGAGGAATCACTGTCGATTCTGTGGACTAATGAGAAGATAATTAATAGAATTTCTGAAAGACTCTCAAGATGCTTACATGCATATAAATGCACTTTTGCACAATGCAGTGAGAATGAATTTGAGTAACTTAATTTAATTTACTTTAAGTTATGGATGAATTAAGTTTACTTTTAACCTCCCCATAAACATCAAGTAGATATTTAATTCACCTTGTGATTTCGAGTGCACCAAACCACACGTATGCGTATGCTTAAATTTTCTCGGATGCTTATACGAGCGAGTGTACATGCGCCATACAGCTTAAGCGAGGGCGTTTATACATCCATATTTATTAACGGTTATTTTTAATACTTTTCTCGATGTTCTTTTCTGTTTTGCAGCTGTGATTTTATTTTTGATCTTCTATGTAAATGAAAATATTTCCTTTGTTTTGCTGCTTTTCTTTCTACGAAATAAGAAGATATATTGCGGAACTGTTATTTTAACGAGACACATCTGCACCGCCGGATGCTCCTGAACCAGTTGTTGAGTGTTCCACCAGTGAGGGATCGATGCTAGATGTACCAAAACAATTGTCGTAATCAATAATAAATTCTTGTATCTTCCTTTTTCCATCTTTCATTTACCACACACACACACACACACACACACACACACACACACACACGTATATGTATATATATATATATA
>NC_068991.1:63096128-63097239 GCF_001194135.2 Octopus bimaculoides
TATATACGACGGGCTTCTTTCAGTTTCTGCCTATCAAATCCACTCACAAAGCTTTGTTCAGAACTAGGCTATAGTAGAAGACACTGACCCAAGGTACAACACAGTGTGACTGAACCTGGAACCTACCACACAGCCACGCATATATATATATATGTATGTGTGTGTGTGTATGTATGTATACGAGCTTCCATACAGTTTTCGTCCACTAAATTCACTGTTAAGGCATTGGTCGGTCGAGAGCTATCGTAGAGAGACACTTGCCCAATGTGACGCGCAGTTTTTATTCGAGAAGAACATCAATTAGATTGATCCCATTCCATTTGGTTAAGGCCATGAATAGAACCCCAGCCTATTAAAAACCGAAAGTTTTAAAATTGTAGAAGACATTGCTCAAGGTGTCCTGTAATGCGTTCTCAAATTCGGAACCACGTGGTTGGTTTTGTAGCGAACCTATTCACCACACAGACAGTCACTCCTGGAGATGTGTTATCTCTGCTTTTTTGCTTACAACGGGGAATGGGTTCAACTTCGTTGGACCCATGCTGGCAAAGTTTGAGATTTTCCGCTGGATAAAAGTTTACCACATACACATCGATAATGACTTGGAGAAGACTAAACACACACACACACACACACACAAACACACACAAACACACACACACACAAGCACACACACACACACATATGTATACATATACATATATTCATAGGTACATACGTATATGTATACATATATATACTCTTTACTCTTTTACTATTTTACTTGCTTCAGTCATTTGACTGCGGCCATGCTGGAGCACCGCCTTTAGAAGTCGACCCCAGGACTTATTCTTTGGAAGCCTAGTACTTATTCTATCGGTCTCTTTTGCCGAACCGCTAGGTTACGGGGATGTAAACACACCACCATCGGTTGTCAAGCGATGTTGGGGGGACAAACACACACACACAAACATATACATATATACGACGGGCTTCTTTCAGTTTCCGTCTGCCAAATCCACTCACAAGGCTTTGGTCGACCCGAGGCTACAGTAGAAGACACTTGCCCAAGGTGCCACGCAGTGGGATTGAACCCAGAACCATGCGGTTGGTCAGCAAGCTACTTACCACA
>NC_068991.1:63097837-63100190 GCF_001194135.2 Octopus bimaculoides
ATATATATGGGAAAATTTTACGAAAAAAACTACAACAGACGAGGACAGGTGGTGTAGACAACAAAAGGATGTATTAGTTTAACGCTCGGAAATACAGAAAGTCTTTAACGTTTCGGGCTACGCTCTTCAACAGAAAGAATACGGAGAAAAACAAGGAGAAAAACACGGAGAAAAAAAATTGAATGTTTTGGTCAGCGATTAATCATGGCGATATATATATGTGTGTGTGTGTTTGTGTGTCTGTGTTTGTCCCCCCACCATCGCTTGACAACCAATGCTGGCGTGTTTATGTCCCCGTCACTTAGCGGTTCGGCAAAAGAGTATGATAGAATAAGTACCAGGCTTCCAAAGAATAAGTCCCGGGGTCGATTTGCTCGACTAAAGGCGGTGCTCCAGCATGGCCGCAGTCAAAAGACTGAAACAAGTAAAAGAGTAAAAGAGTAAAGAGTATATATATATACATATATACACACACCCATATACATATATAAATAAATAGCAACTATACAGCGTGAACGTTGCACCACCCGTGTGTCTGTCACTTTGTGCCCCTAAAATGTAGGTCGTTTGTCTCTTTCTCAACGAAAACCCTTTTGCTTATTTATTTATTTATTTACTCTTTTGTAATTTTTCTTCTTCCATTCATACAAACGTTATCTTTTCTTTTTTCTGTTAACGACTTGTACCTCTCCCAGCTACGATGACTTGGTCACTCAGTTAAGTGAGTAAATAGTGAATCCATCTGCTAACACACACATATTCACACCCATAAGCTTTTTATATACACACATACGCAGAAACATTCATGCATACATGCGTACCTCTATCTGTGTGTCTGTCTGCCTATCTCTGTTTGTCTGTCTGTCTCTGTCTCTCTCTCTATCTATCTGTCCCTCTCTGTCTACTTACATACACACACATTATATACCTACCCTCACACGCCTTCTCATCCATTCTCATACACCATAACCAACAAATCAACTCATTCACCACCATGAAGAGAAAACAGAAAAAAAAAAACTTTCTCGTCCATCACTTCTTCCCTTGCTCCTCTCCTCCTCCTCCTACACCTCCTTTGTTTGTTATCTTCCTCGCCCCCAGTCCCTCCCATCCTCCTTTTAATATTATTATTATTATTATTATTATTATTATTATTATTATTGTTATAGAGACCACCAAACATCCTTTAGGGTCATTGCTTGGTCAATGAGAGTGGGGGGAAATATGTGTGGGAATGATGGGTGGAGAATATAAAGAAAGATGGGCTGGTTTGGGGATGGAGGTGGAGATGAGGATAGGGTGGAGAACATCCCTCCAGCTTCTTTCTTTCATTGGATGCCGCTGGAGATGGTGTTAGTGATAGTAATGGTGCTGGTGGCGTCGGTGGGGAGAGAGGAATAAGATACGGAATTCTTTACTTATTACACTCACACATACACACATACGAACATACACACACTCATATACGTGTATATACATTATGTATACATATATATATATATATATATATATATATATATACACACATATACATGCGTATGTTCATATGTACGTATATATTTATGCGTTCATGCTTGAAGCACAACTGTGATATCACTGATTTTTCATGGTGCCCACCCCTAGCATGTGCTTATTATTAATATATATATATACATTTTATAAAGACACACATATATACACACAGACACACACACACATATATATCTACTCATACGTAGAATGTCATAGAAAAGTTATTTACACGCACGCGTTCTCAGAGGAAAGAGAAGAGCGGCTGTGATAGGGTGATAGGGTTTGTTATTCGAGAGATGTTTCTCACGCCGGCACAACATATTTGAGGTATTTCACTCCCATTCACTCCAGTTGTTCCCCCCCCCCACCTCTTCACCTACACCACCTACCTCCTTCACCTGCTTGTCTACATTTTTTTTTTTTTTTTGTAACCTAGCAAATCGCCTGACCCCTTTTGATAGGATTGAAGTGGGGTTAGGAAAGCGGAGAGGGGGCTGAAGATCAAGGAACAGATAAACCGTCGTACATACATAAGTACAGGTAGTAATTATATGGAACACCACGAGCCAAACGTGGTGGCCTTTGCGTGGTGGTCACGCGACCTGCTAAAAATAGCAGTGAGTTCTTCCTGATTCCTTCATCTTTTACTTGTTTCAGCCTTGAAGAAGAATTTTAGTCGAATGAATCGACAAGTTCGCTTCCCAACCACACGGTTAGTGGGTTCAGTCCTACTACATAGCAACTTCGGCAAAACCTGGGGTCCACCAAAGCCTTCTGAATGGATTTGGTAGACGGAAACTGAAAGAACATAAATAAATATATATATATGTATGTATATATA
>NC_068991.1:63102305-63107255 GCF_001194135.2 Octopus bimaculoides
AAAAGGGTCCGAAAGAATAAGTTGCAGGCTATTAAAAAGTAAGTATTGGTGTCGATACGTTCAACTAAAAATTCTGTATACTCACCAACATCGGTGGTCAAGTGGTTCCCGAGGACAAACCAGAGATAAAGACAAACACACACACACACACACACACACACACACACACACACATCTGTAATGTTATATTTGAGGATGGTCATATATTTTTGCCAATTGACCACACACACTATCAACTACTAGTTCTTTACTTCAGCTTTATAATTGTTCTTATTTAAGTGTCCTTTGTGTGAAACCTTTTCGTTATACGTCCTCTGTGATCTTTTCAACGACTCTCCATCCATCAGAACGGGAAAAGACATCTCGTCGATACCGTTTATCTTTCAGCTCTAACTGCTTTCAGCTGCTGGACTGCGGTCAAGCTGGAGCACTGCCTTGGAGGGCTTAATAGAGCAAATCTGAACTCAGTACTTATTTGCAAGTCTGGTACTTATTCTATCGGCCTGTTTTGCTGAAACGCTAAGTTTCGAGGTCGTAAACAAAGCAACATCGGTTGTCAAACACACGCACGCACTCACGTACGCACGCACGCACGCACACACACACACACACACACACACACACACACACATGGTGTTCCATAGTTTTCATCTACCATATTTTCTCACAAGGCATTGGTCAGCCCAGGGGCGAAATTTTTTCCCACGTGAGTTCTGGACCCCAGTTATGAACTCATTTGCATACAGCCAATCAGAGTTCAACTCTCAAATTAATTTATGAGCGCATAACAAGTGATGGGTGATAAGATAGGGTCACTTGGGTAAGGGATGACCATGCTTCTGTTCTCTTTCAATAATGCTTGTTGTTCTTGTTCTTGTTTCAACCATGGCTGCCTCTGCGTAGTTATTTGTGTTGTTGTTTTCTCTGTAAAACAGTAAGGGGAGAGCGTTGCTAGCACATCATCCTCTACCCATCCACATCTTTACCATATGGGGCCCTAACAAAATCCGATAATAGGCATTGATGCAAATCTATCTAATTACTTGTCTCCTTCTAAAATCAGGCATAACTTGGTGATCGGTCGACTTACAACACCGTTCTTTGTCTTGGAGTTTACTTGGTAGAGTGTGTTTGCTAACTTGACACCAAGGTCAAGGTGAGCTCTGATTGGCTGTATGCAAATGAGTTCATTACTGGAGTCCGGAACTCTCGTGGGGGAAAAAAGATTTCGCAGTCCGGGGCTATAGTAGAAGACATGTGTCCAAAGTACCGTGCAGAGGGATTGAACCCAACACCACTTGGTTACAAAGCCAAAGCTACTCACGAGGCTTACACCTAAAGTGTCTCGCAGCGGGACTGAACCCGGAAGCATGTGGTTGCCAAGCAAACATCTTGCCACATTGTCACGCCTGCACCCCTCTTAACAAGATTTTATAAACTGCTTTAATCACGCAGTCATATCTGCGCCAGAGGCATTATTTAGTCAGACTGATATTCGAGTGCTTACCGACTCCAGCTCAGTTCTCATTTTTTTTTAAAAGTTCACAGCAGACATAACTCGTCCTTCTCTTTTAACTAGACACCAACTTATCTTATCTTTCATCTTTTAACATGTATCAGTTTCATTAGACTGTGGCCATGCTGGGGCGACTCTTTGAAGAATCATAGTCGAACGAATCGACCCCAGTATTTATTTATCTATTTTAAATCTGGTACTTATGCTATCGGTCTCTCTTGCCGAACAGAGACGTAAACACACCAACGCCGGTTATCAAGCACTGGTCGGGACAAAGACAGACAAAAAGATACACATGCATACATACATACATCACAATATCCATCGAACGGTCACGTGAAACACTAGACGCTTTGTGAAAGTTTTAGAGCTTTAATAAAAGTTGTATGTATATATATATATATATATATATCACTAGCCACTACACATTCTTTATTTTCTCTCTTGTTTCTTTCTGTGTTCCTTTCTGTGGAAGAGCGTAGGCTCGAAACGTTAAAGACTTTTTCACTCCCCGAACGTTAAACTAATACATCTGTTTGTTTTCTACACCAGGGGTTTTCAAACTTTTTAACTTGCGGACCCCTTTATATTTCAGGCTTTACCTTAGGGACCTCCTTATAAACGCTTATGAAAGTTATACATAAATATTTGCTTAAAATAACATATATTTTTACATTTATTTATTCAACAGTATTTAACAAATAGGTTTATTGTCAATTAAAATATTTCGATTAAAAAGCATGTATAAAATCAAATTGCCCATAAAAAGTATTTGCTGTCCATGGAGCCCCTGTCTTGTCCTTGCAGACCCCCTGTGGTCCGCGGACCACAGTTTGAAAACCCCTTGTCTACACCACCTGTCTTCGTCTTTCGGGGTTTTTTTTTGTGAATTCTCCCTATATATACATATATATATATATATATGTACTTAATATATACGGTACTTAATTTATCGACCCCGAAAGGCAAAGTCGACCTCGGCTGAATTTGAACTCAGAACGTAAAGACGGACGAAATACCGCTAAGCATTTCGCCCGGCGTGCTAACGTTTCTGCCAGCTCACCGCCTTCCTAACAAATTTTATTAACTGCTTTAATTAGACCTCGCCACCAACATTTGAGACTCTCTATGCGAACAATCTAACTCACTAGAAATAGCTGCCTGAATTCCCTCAACTAGCAAGCATTGGATTACCCTCTGAAAAAGAAAAATTGGAAAATTTGCTCCTCGACATCAATCAGAAAATGTTACAGGAGGGCCGAGCATTGTTTGTTATAAAATACTATATACTCATGTTTTGTATTATGGTTTCCTGTTCATTTCACCAAGCCTTAGTTCTCGATGTAGGTGTGTAGACAACAGCTAAATTGACCTTTGATCTTAGGTCAACTGGGGTGTCAGGCTTGACCAGAAGCTAAACAACCAAGATTTATTATGAATGAATATGCCTCTTTCTTCTACTTTTACCTCCTACCCCAAACAGTAAGAAGCTTTCTCCCCATATTTCACAGACTGTTCACTACCATTACGACCACCACGACCAACACGATCACCACCTCCACCACAGCATCCCTCACCACTACTACTACTACTACTACCACCACAACTCCTTGGTATTATACATACAAGAAAGTAAATTTCGAATGCAGTAAAACTACACAATCTTCCTCCGTTGTTCATACAGCTTTAATGCGTTCGGAATTTACTTTGTTGTCTGTAAAATATCGCGCGCGCGTGTGCGTGTATGTGTGTGTGTGTGTGTTGATTTTGATTTTGATTTTGTCTTGACGAGTTCGTAAACGAACGAAAGGACAGGTAAAAGATTATCCAAAATTCTGACTGCCTCCTTTTTCTCAATATACAATATCTGTACACCACTTCAATCACTCTATACATACATACATACATACATACATACATACATACATACATACATACATACATATATACATACAGCTCTAAAATCTCTAATCGCGATATAAGTTGTAACAATACTAGACGGTAACGTTTTTTTGATTTTTTTTTCTTTGACACTATAACATGGTTGTTCTATAAAGAACTATGTTACTGCATTTTAACCCCAGGAAAACGTCTTTTCCAGCTGGTTAATGACACACGACCTGTGTCACGACGGGCTTCTACCAATTTCCATCTACCGTATCTTTTCTGCTTGGCTGCCACTTTTCAGTTTCTTCTATTTCTTTTCCAATCTATTACATATTTAGTGAAATGATGTAACTTTGTATGCTGATCATTGACATGAAATTCATTTTCGCCATAAATTGATAAATAAAAAGTTATTAGCTTTTAAATCTTGCAAATTTTGGATGATTATAGCCAAACGTAAGCCACATACATGTTGATGCCTTGTTTCATAGTAACAAGCCAACTATGAGAATTCTTTTATGTGCGAGAGAGCACATGTGTTGACAAATACATTCTACGCGAAACTACGTGCGACAGTCTTTTAAGTTTGTGCCATAAGTTTGTTATTTCGAAAATATTTAATTAGATCTTTTCCATTTGGCTGCATCTGTGGAAATTTCAAAGTTTAGTGTAAATTTTAAAATTTAGTGTAGTAATGAACAGAAAATCCTTTCTTTAACAAAGTTACAAAAGTTTAAAGTTTGGTAATTTTTACCCACTCAGAAAACAGGATTTGGGAGCTGTCAATTTGTGCGTGAGAGCATGTGTTGTCAACTGCAAACAAATGAAATATTGGCGAAGTTCTGCTTTAGGCACATCGTATAACCTCTCATAACTCTTTTATTTTTTTGGAATTTTCGAAAATTTTATGCGAATTTATATTCTGCTTACAGGAATTCATACGATAATGAGTTCCCCACGAAACTTTGGGCTTTGTGCTCATACGATAAAGAATTTTATTAGACGATATAAGATACAACTTGAGAAGACTTTAGCTGCCATTTTTAGCATCTTGTTGGCGGTAGAGGTGGCGGTAATAAGGAAAAAATGTTGGAGCTGGTGGTGTGTTTCGGTATGTGTGTAGTAGTAGTAGTAGTAGTAGTAGTAGTAGTAGTAGTAGTAGTAGTAGCAGTAGTAGTAATAGTAGTAGTAGTAGTAGTAGTGGTGGTGGTGGTTGTAGAAGTCATAGTTGCTATTGTTTAGCCTCGGTCAACATGGTTGTAGTAGTAGTAGTAGTAGTGGCAGCAGCAGCAGCAGCAGCAGCAGCAGCAGCAGCAGCAGCAGTAGTAGTAGTAGTAGTAGTAGTAGTAGTAGAGTTAAATTTACGATTCCCTTACCCGCCATTTCGCTCTTACAAGAAACGGGTGCCTTTGCACCCGGCTTGCTCTTTTGTCCTTATACCCCCATTTCCACAATCAGACACCAACCTACCCCACAAACTCCCCTTTTTTCTCTCTCTCTATCTTTACATTCCAGAAGCACGTGTACATGCACACGCGAGAATACGC
>NC_068991.1:63110404-63111661 GCF_001194135.2 Octopus bimaculoides
TAGAATCCGAACTCTAAAATTGTTACACACATAGATACGCACAGCGTAATTTATTATATAAACAATATATGCATATAAATTACGATTAAACCGGATGAAATATGTCACAGGGAATAACATTTTTATGACCGCCCAGCAGTAACTCTATTTAGCTGAATAGACGTCAGTGATTGATTGAAATTACAGAAATACGACAACTGTAACATGGAATAACTTGCGAATTCCTTTTTTTTTTAAAGAAGACTAAGAGTAAAAGATGTTTTATATGACACATTCTACCAGTGTCCCAAGTTTCAAAGTGTTTCGTTAGTGTTTCGTTAAGAAAATACTGGCGCCCCCGTTTTAAAATAGATCCGAAATGTTCTATATGCACGTGCGCGCATTTACAAATTTTTTTCTCAATGGTATTTCACCCACATGGCCCTTTTATAACCGTATGTGTGTCAACATCCATACAGACACACATGCATGTATACATACATACATACATACTACATACATACATACATACATACATACATACTGTGCACACGTTCGTTCATCCATCTTTCCATACATACATACATACATACATACATACATACATACATACGTACGTACGTACGCACCTATAGGTATTGCGCAGACAGTCAGTATTTTCCTCAACATTTTACCCACGTGGCTTTATAACAGCGTGTAAGAGAGAAAGAGAGAGAGAGAGAAAGAAAGAACGGTAGCGTGTGCCTGACTGTATGTACATATGGACAATGAAATTTCACGCGCGTGGTTCTTTTGTGAGTGTGCAAGTGTCGATGAACGTGCATATCTCCGTACACACACACACAAATCATATACATCCTCCTCCGCACACTCACATATGTAGCTTATGCCGCATACAGAACATGTGTACGTTATTTCATTAATGTGTCTACGCACGTTTCTTTTAAGTAAAGACATTTTATTCACGATGCTCTCTGTGTCTGGATGGATGGTTGGGTGTTGTCTCCCAACCATCTGGACCAGGGTTGGCCAACCTGAGGCCCGCGGACCACATGCGGTCCGCAGACTTTTATTCTTTTATTCTTTTACTTGGTTCAGTCATTTGACTGTGGCCATGCTGGAGTACCACCTTTAGTCGAGCAAATCGACCCCCAGGACTTATTCTTTGTAAGCCTAGTACTTATTCTATCGGTCTCTTTTGCCGAACCGCCAATGTACGGGGACACAGCTACGCCTGCCCTATAACTTTCAGTTATATTTTCAGTTCAGGTGTACCGC
>NC_068991.1:63111787-63112751 GCF_001194135.2 Octopus bimaculoides
TTGAAAAGAATATAAGTGTATCGCAAGTGAGAAAAGGTTGCGGAGCGCTGGTGTACAACAGTGGGTCTCAAGCATTTTTTTATTTATTTATGGAGCCCCTTTGATTCCACTTTTAGTTGGGTGGTCAGTCGTAGCCATTCAGTGTAAAAGAATTCCTGGGGTTGTGTGGTAAGAAGCTTGCTTCCAGCCACATCGTTCCGGGTTCAGTTTTACTACGTGGCACCTTGGGCAAGTGTCTTCTACTATGCCGTTGGGCCGATCAATGCTTTCTCAATGGATTTGGCAGACGGAAACTAAAAGAAGCCCGTTATGTATAATTTTTTTTTTTTGTGCGACTCTAAGCCTGTCTCTTTCCTCTCCCTTTCACCTTCTTTTCTCCCTCTTTCTCTCTTTCTGTTTTTCTCTCTCTTTTCCTCCCTGTTATTCTCCACCGTTTCTCTAGTTCCTCTGACCCTTCCTCTCTCCTCCCACTACCACTTGATCGGTCACGAACTAAGGCGATGTCATTCGTTTTCGCGTTGCCTTCGACCGGATCGATCATACTTCTCTGTGTCCCTCGCTCTGCCTTTCTTTTGTATTTGCTTAGTCCTTGAGGACGGTTTTCATTTCTCCTTCGCATTACTCCACATTTATCAGTCTGCTAGCCCACGCCTTTTTTCTTTTATATGTATCATTATTTTGTTGTATATGTATTATTTTTTATTATTGTCTTCGCCTGGCCCTAGGGCCTCATTCTGTTTATTTATTTATTTTTTTGTCCTTCATCCATCCACTATATCTTGTCTCTAAATACTTTTAGCCATTTTCGTATGTCCATTTCCGTATTCTTTGTTCATCCTTGTTTGTCCGTCTCGTTTCGTTTTGTTATGTTCAGTTCGAATTCTTAGCAAGTTCTCTTTCTTGGTGGTTGCCTCCAGGGCGGAAGTAATATTATCAATGTGTGTATGTATATATATATATATAG
>NC_068991.1:63113498-63115471 GCF_001194135.2 Octopus bimaculoides
TGTGTGTGTGTGTGTGTGTGTGTGTGTGTGTGTGTGTGTGTGTGTATGAGAGTGCGAGAGAGTAAGTGAGTGCACGTATGTGTGTATGAATGTGCATCACTGATAGCGTATACTCTAGTGTAGATGTGAGTGTTGTATACATTTGAGAATAAGTGGGTGTACATACATATGTGTATATACGTGTGTTTATGTATGTATGTATGTATGTATGTATGTGTCGGTCTGAGTATTTGTATGTTTCGCAATGTATTATAAAGCACTGCACCCACTTTTACTAACCCCGTCAATTTCGGTACAGTTACCCAGACAAAAGGTCATCAGGTATATATCCTATGTACCCGACAACAAAGCATCCTTTTAACTGAAATTTCATTGGTAGTTTGCAGAACTACGTTACCAGAGGATCTATCAAAGAGTTACCCTTTCAACTCAGTCTTCCGATACATCACTCATCCATGTATCAACCTGTGATTCTTGGCTCGCTTACGGCTTTCGGTTTCAGAGCTGATTTTATGCGTGTTGTTTCATTAAACGAGCTTTCCTTCTATAGACCAATACAGGTATATGAAATACCATACAATATACATTCTTGATTAAAATCATCTCCACTTCCAGAGGATTGTCGTAATTATCAAATGGGAATTGAGGCCAGCTCCATGTACGAAGGAGAAATAATCTCGAGAATCAAGAATTCTTGAAAGTTGACATGCCAATAAAGAAAAGAACAAGCCTATTGTCTGGAGATTAAGGGACAGTTGTGGATATGTTACTGACTCAACCCCCATCATTAGCACAACAGCTGTCTGATATTATCCCCAGCAGCCAAAAGACTAAGACTTATACAGAAGCCAGCTTAAAAGTCGCACTCAGTGCGGATTTGTAAGTTAGCTCCTGTGGAGGACTAATTAGGGATCTTTTTTAAAACGGGGGCCACATTTTTCATTAATGTTTTACGTAGTGTTTTTGGTACGGAAAGACTTTCAAACTTCGTATACTTATCTATTTTGTGTTATAGAACAGAAAAATATTTTTGTATTCGAATTTATTTCATGTAAAAAATTGTCTTATTTCGATTATTTCAACCAATCACTGACAAGTATTCAGTTGTTTAGATTTACTCCTTTGGCTGATTAAGCGATGTAAAGCGTATTTAATCTCCATACCTTCGTTTTATTTGCTTTTTTCATTTTAAATTTGCTTTAACCCTAACCCTACGGTTAGGGTTAGGGTTAGAGTTAGGGTTAGGGTTAGGGTTAATTGTTTCAGAATCGTTTGTTTATGAAGTCGGCACTTAATGTATATCGGCTGAATGGACGTCAGTGATTGGTTGAAATTACAGAAATACGACAACTTTAACATGGAATAACTTATGGATTTCTTTTTTTTAAAAGAAGACTAAGAGAAAAAGATGTTTTATATGATACATTCTACCAGTGTTCCAAGTTTCAAAGTGTTTCGTTAATGAAAAATGTGGCCCCCGTTTTAAAAAAGATCCCTAATTAGACCTGCAGCCCAAAACTAAAGGGCGCTAAATAGCATGACTATAATACGTCTATAATTTACTATATGCCCCGGTAGTGTTTGATCAGAGGTTAACGTCGGATGAAAATTAATTCGGGAGCACCACCTTTAGTCGAATAAATGGACCCCAGGACTTAGTCTTTGTAAGCGTAGTCCTTATTCTATAGGTCTCTTTTTGCCGAACTGTTAAGTGACGGGGACGCAAACACACCAACATCGGTTGTCAAGCGATGGTGGTGGGGACAAACACAGACACAAACAACGAACACATGCATATATATACATATATACGACGGGCTTCTTTCAGTTTCCGTCTAGCGAATCCACTCACAAAGCTTTGGTCGGCTCGAGGCTATTGTAGAAGACATTTGCTCAATGTGCCACGCAGTGGGACTGAACCCGGAAGTATGTGGTTGGGAAGCAAACTTCTTACCACATATTTCTCTCTCTCT
>NC_068991.1:63116534-63119893 GCF_001194135.2 Octopus bimaculoides
ATATATATATACACACACACACACACACACACACACACACACACACACATATATATATATATATACATACATATTTATATATCTTCTGCCGTCTTTTATCTATATAGATATTTATATATGCTGCTTTTGCTACCTTCCCTCTATCTATATACATACATATAAATATATATATATATATATATAGAGAGAGAGAGAGAGAGAGAGAGAGAGAGCTGTCTTTTGCTCTCTATTATTTAGTGTGTGTGTGTGCGTGTGTGTGTATACATGAATGGAAACATCAAATTGTTGCAATATAAGTTCCGTTTCTGATGATAGAATTTGAGGCAAAGAACGTTAAGATTCGAAAGTAACCCGTCCGCTACCGCCTTTCTCTCTCCGAGACAAAATACAGAACAAGGTTTTCGTGAAGCGTCTACACTTACGTTATTGTATATAGCCCTCACTGACGTCACACGTGATACACAGATACATTCTCAGTTGTTTAAGTTACCAACTTTTTATTCAATGCTCTTTCAAGTCTCCCCAGTTGATACGTAAGACTTGGGTTGTGAGCGAAGATGTTTACCGTAGTTCAGCCTGCTTAAAATAAATGATTTTGAAAGTGCGGATATTATTGGTGTGACTCTCATAGTAAGTATTCCTAGTACTCAGTACCCAGTTTCTAAGCTTTCGTAAGTTTCTCAACACTGAGTTTTGGTGCAAGATAGACCATTTCATCAGATATCCGCTTTTCCTAAGGAAAGACAGAATTTTAAGGTTTGCGCAACATGTTATTGTGACAAGTTTATGACCCGTTATTTTATGCCTGCAGTAAGTAATAATATTTGTTTCATTGAAATATAGGCATACAAACAAGAGAGGATTTAAAAAAAGGCAAAACATTATTGAGATGAGAGAAACATTTTCTTTTATTTATGCGCCCTTTTAAATCCTAGCCAGGCTCATGGGCCCGGTTTCAATGGCGCATGTGTTCGCCAGCTGGACGGGACGCCAGTCCATCGCAGCGTTAATCATTTTTGCCAGCTGAGTGGACTGAAGCAACGTGAAGTGAAGTGTTTTTTTCTCAAGAACAGGACGCGTCGCCCGGTCCAGGAATCGAAACCACAATCTTACGACCATGATGCTGACACCCTAACCACTAAGCCACGCGCCTCCACAGAAAGAAACATTTAATAAATCAAAATACATAGTTTTTGTTTTTATTTCTATATGCAATATTAATATACAACAAAGGCGCATTGTTCAGTGGTTAGAGCGTCGGGCTCACAATTATGAAGTATTGAGTTCGATTCTCGGACCGGGCTGTGTGTTGTGTTCTTGAACAAGACACTTTATTTCACGTTGCTCCAGTTCAATCGGTTGTGGAAATGAAATGCGACGTCACGGGTGCAAATCTGTCCTTCATTTGGTTCTGAACATCAAGCATTAAGATCCGATTTAAAGGCATTTGGGTTGCTATTTCTAGCAAGTATAGCTTGGCTGACTTACGCCATCTTGGCTGGCGTTTGTCAGATGACGTCAGAGATCAAGGGGAGATAAATGACATTAGGTTCGTTAAGAAATGAGTCGTTGGTATGCATAGGTGATTGTTTGTCTTCCATAAACAACCTTGTCCGGGTTTGTGCCTTAGAGGGAAACTTCCTAGGTGCAATGCCATGGTCATTTATGACCGAAGGGAGTCTTTACACTTACAAAATACAACAAAAGCATAGACAGGAAGTTTTGACAATGAATTTCTTTGTATATAATTGAATTAATTATAGTGAATTTTACATTTTCATAATCGGGATACCCGTTAGATCTTCTTAATATAATAAATTGACTTTGGACAGCAATTTGCAATTGACCGCGTATGAAAACGTAAGTAGAGTGAGAGATCGAGGTAAAAAAAAAAAAAAAAAGAAAGAAAAACCGCGGCAGACAGACAGAGCAGAAGAGAGGTGACGAAGCGTATTCGGTGAGAGATTGAAGGAAAAACTATGGTTGAACGTTTTCGCTGCGTCGCTTATTTGACTTTCTGATATTATTTGTTCTTCATTTATGATAAACTTTTCGATAATGAAATGACTTCTAAAATGGCATAAGAAAATAATTATTCAACAATTTTCTGAAATGGTCGAATGGAGGAAACTGATGTGAAGAAGGCCTGTGAGTCGTCTTGGTTACTTGTACTGAGTGAGATCGAATAAAAATAGTGATAGATAGATAGATAGATAGATAAACAGACAGACAGATAGGTAGGTAGATAGATAGATAATTAGACAGACAAACAGACAGACAGACAGACAGATAGATAGATAGATAGATAGATAGATAGATAGATAGATAGATAGATAGATAGATAGATAGATAGATAGACAGATGGCTAAATGCATGGCATTTCTTATTAAAATTTGACAGAGACGAATGTTTTCTTAAGAGAAATTTCAAGAGCGTAGATTTATCATTTTATTCCTGCTTTTTAATAAACACACATTTTGTTAAATGAAGTTCTTTATTTTCGAAAGTTGTAGCTTAACGTTATGAACGACTGCATTGAGAAATATACGAAGAGGTGCTGAACAGTTCCTGGTTTTAAAGGTGTCGCGAAAGGCCTGGTTGGAGTCCCAACCTTCCGAGTTCTTTTAAAGGGATAATTAATGCGAATCTATTTAATAAAATCATAAACTGATCCTCCTGTGTTTTTTTTTTTACCCAAAACTAAGGAACTTTTCAGTATCCCCTCGTATATGAGCGTGTATACGTATATATACGTTCAGGCATACATACACACATACAGACAGGCAGACGGACGAACGGGCGGATAGACAGGCACTGAGATAGACAGAGAATGCGAAACAGAAAGAGAGAGAGAGAAAGAGGTGGTGTTGCGAACGAAACCGGAAGTTATGTTACAGACAGATTTCACAAAATTATAATAACGATTTGACCCATTGTTTAAGCCATACATCTAGGAACTACTGGAGCGCAACTATATTGTCGTTTATCTTGATCACAAGCATCACTTTAGTGCTATCTACATAGCTGCAGAGTGAGACCGATTGTATATCTTTGATTAAGTGCCAGGCAAACATTAGGAAGAACAAAAGGGTCACTCTATGTATCAGGACAGACTTTCCAAAAGTACACATGCACCAATATACATACAATAATAAATAGACACTGTTTTAAAAACATAATATATAGTTCAATGTGGACCATCTGTTAATTTCTCTATTGTCTTGGCGTCGGAAGTACATATGTCTACTTGAAAGATGTGGACATAGAGCTATCGCCACGTTCCATCTACACACTCAGACACACACACACGCACTCGCACACACACTCACACACACACACACACACACACACACACACAC
>NC_068991.1:63120425-63121150 GCF_001194135.2 Octopus bimaculoides
TATATATATATATATATATGCTTGTACTTCTGTATAGATAAATGTAAATGTACGTATGTATTGAATATGTGCACTATATATATGTGTGTGTGTGTATACACACGCACATATATATACATATATATCCATCTATGTATGTATGTATGTATGTATGTATGTATGTATGTACGTATGTATGTATGTATGTATGTATGTATCTATCTATCTATCTATACACACACACACGCACGAGTAAGCACATATATGCAAAAAAAAAGGTGAGAAAAAATGTTTCTCAAAAACCGGAGTAGCTTGCTTTTTTTCTTTTTATTAAAGGTGCAAAATATCACAAGAGTCTTGATCACAACTCTCCGACGAATGGAAACATGGGATCTATTTCAAAACGGGGGCACCAGTTTTCATTAATGTTTTATGTAGTGTTTTTGGTACCGAAAGACTTTCAAACTTCGTATACTTATCTATTTTGTGTTATAGAACAGAAAAAAAATTTTGTATTCGAATTTATTTCATGTAAAAAATTGTCTTATTTCGATAATTTCTACTAATCACTGACGTCTATTCAGTTGAAAACAGTTAGCGCTGTAACGGTGTATAGCGTATTAATCCCCTAACCCTAACCCTAACCCTAACTAGACTGTTAACCCTAACCCTAACCCTAAAACTAACCCTAACTCTAGAATCCGAACTCTAAAATTATTACACACATAGATACGCACAGCGTAATT
>NC_068991.1:63122334-63124329 GCF_001194135.2 Octopus bimaculoides
ATACATATATATCCCTCTAGCTCTTAAATCATATACAACTTCACCAAACCAATTAATCTCTATATACTCCTAAGCATTCATGACTAACTTTCTTTTATACAGTTTTGTATTCCTCTCAGGCCTTCTGCTCATAATCTACCTCGCTCTCTCTTCGTCGATGAAACTCGTAACAACTAATGTCCGTTATGAAGCATATCCTTCATTAAAGATATTCCTTAAGCCTTCCTGGAAATATCCATTCAATGAGATGTGCACTATATGCACAGCATTTCTAGAAACAGCTGTAAGAGACTTTATCCATAACTTCTTAATCCCTTATTTACTGTAACAACGCGGCAATTATATTGAAATTATAAATTCATGCTCTAGAATGATATTACGTTTTGTTTGTTCATTCTTTCTTTCTAATATTATATTTGTTTACATGTGTTTGTGCGCGCGCGTGTGCGTTGGTGTGTGTGTGTGTGTGTGTGTGTGCGTGTGTGTGTATATGTATGTGTGTATGTATGCGTATATGTACGTAGGTATGTATGTCTAAATGTGTAAATACATACATATACACTCATACTTATAACTCTAACAAGTTTCAGCCCGAGAGCTACAGACATGCTGCGGCAACGCCGTTATACACACATATATAAATATATATATATACACACACACACACACACACACACACACACACACACACACATATATATATATATATATATATATATATATATATACAGGGTGTCCACAATGTCTGGGTACATGGAGCAAATAAAATCATAACATAAACAGTTAAATATAAGAAATAATAATTTCTTAAAGTATGTGTTAATCCTCATGTACCCAGACTTTATGGACACCCTGTATATAGATATATATTCATGTGTGTGTGTGTGTTTGTGTGTGTGTGTGTGTGTGTGTGTTTGTGTGTGTGTGTGTGTGTGTGTTAATGCTTATTTTACGATACTAGGGAAGAGGTTTGAGAATAAAATGAAACAACATATCCGTACATATAGCCCTTTCATTATTCAATGTATTCGTGTTTAACTGTCGTTAGTTAACACATCTAAAACCGTGTCAGTTTCTCAACACTAACATTTCTTTTACATTACAGAATAGATTCCTAATCATTTATCGTGTGTGACATATATTGCCACCAAGGTTCTTTTCTGTAGTATATTATAGCGTACCCAACTACGAAGATCACAAAAACCGTCTATTTTGCGTGTTGTAGCTGGAGACATGGTAACCCTTTAATGTTTAACAGATCTATGACAAATATGGTTGTATATTTTTATGCTCAGTTATATCTTTGTGCTGAAGAAGTTTGCCTCCCAACTACAATATTTCAAGTTCAGTCCCACTGCGTGGCATCTTGGGCAAGTGTTTTCTGCTATTCCCTCCGGGTCGACCGAAGCCATGCGAGTGCATTTGGTAGAAAGAAACTGAAACAAACCTGGTTTGTGTGTGTGTGTGTGTGTGCGTGCGTGTGCGCGCGCGCGCGTTTATGTGCGCGTGGGAGTATACGTGTATGAGTGCTTATGCCTCTTGTCTTGACATCACTTGACTGGTGTTAAGTAAATGAATGACGTTCATTTCTTGCGATGTTCTGTGAAAATGTATCTAGCTATGGGAAAATCTTACCTCGTTTGGAAACACGTAAAGGTTGGTAACAGGAAAGGCATCCAGTTGTCACAAATCTGCCTTAGTAAACTCCGTCTGACCCATGCAAGCGTGTAAAAGTGGACGTTAAAACGATGTTGATGATAAATATGTGCTCTTGAACCGTACTGTACTTCTGTATAAAGTACTTGCTCTTCATATTTGTAAACTTAACCCCCGCCACGCACCCACACGCACATACATACATACATACACACACACACACACACACGCACACACGCACCCCCTACACACACACACACACATATATATATATATATATATATATATATATATATATATATGTACACGCAAACATATACACGCCTGTCAGTCTGAATT
>NC_068991.1:63126754-63127511 GCF_001194135.2 Octopus bimaculoides
TATATATATATATATATATATATATATATATATATATATATATATATATACACCCGAGCCAATGAATATGCTTCTACGCAGTCACTCGATTTGCTGGAAAGCGCTGCCAAATGTCCTTTAAATTACACTCTGCCGCTCTGAATAAGACTTTTTGATGGCTAATGTGGTCTTGGTTTGCCAGAACACTCGAGAGGATGCGTAGCTCAAAGATCAGGGAATCTCTCTAGGTCGAACTGTTATTTCTCCACGTTGGGAAGTCACGGTTCCCGGTACTACGGACATGTGGATGAAAATGGACGAGATAGTCTTGAGTGGCGAGCCTTTCAACACAGAATTGCTAGAAGGGGGCTGACTTGGAGCCAAACAATAACAGTAACAACTACTACTGCTAGACTACTAACAGTACAAACAAGAAAGTAAAAAAGAAAAAAACACAACATTAGTGTATGGAAGAATAATTCTAAACGGTACCTAATTATATTCTATGACAGTGGAATTATTGTTCACCTCCACACACCCAATTATCAGGTCTTCTCATTATTTTATTTTCTCCAGTCGCCTGGGTGTAAATATATTTAAGCACTAGTGTTATATAGTTATACCACCGTTAAGAACGGTGAACAGTTTTACCCCACCTTAACCACTCTATTCCAACGCTGTATAATTGGCTTGCTTCCAAGTAGGTCGAGGGTCATATGTGTATATACATAGAGAGAGATATAGGCACACACACACACACACACACACACACACACAC
>NC_068991.1:63127611-63128059 GCF_001194135.2 Octopus bimaculoides
AAACACGGAGAAAAAAAATTGAATAGTGTTCAGTCAACGGTATATATATAGATATAGATATATATATATATACACGAAAATATACGAGATTGTTACCCGACATATAACGAGTAACGTTGGAACTATACTTTTCCACCATGGGTAATTTGGCAGAAATTAAACTTCCCTTATTGTATCTATGTTATACTTCACGATATTACCCACGTCTGCAAAAGTGTATTAATATGATTGTAGCTCTAGTATATGATGTCTACACACGTGAGGTTGTCGACAATGAAAAAGTACGGCAAACTCGATTATTTCCGCTTCGTCGTACCTTCTCATGGAAAGCGTTCATTACATTCCAGGTATTGTATTCGTTTTATATATATACACATATACATATACATACTGAGAGAAAGAGAGAAAGAGAGAGAGAGAGAGAGAGAGAGAGAGAGAGAGAGAGAGA
>NC_068991.1:63128069-63129260 GCF_001194135.2 Octopus bimaculoides
GAGAGAGAGAGAGAGAGAGAGAGAGAGAGAGAGAGAGAGAGAGAGAGAGAGGGGGAAAGAAAGGGGGAGAAGTTTGTTTCCCAACAACATGGTTCCGGGTTCTGTTCCACTGCGAGAAATCTTGGGCAAATGTCTTCTACTATAGCTTTTTGCCGACCACAGCCACGTGACTGGATTTGGAAGATAGAAACGCATGTGTGTCTGTGCGTGTGTGTCTTTGTATCGATATTTGTCCTTCACCACCGTTTGACAACCGGTATAGGCATGTTTACTTCTCCGTTCTAGTGGGTCGGCAAAAGAGATCGATAGAACAAGTACCAGGTTTAAAAAGAATAAATACTGGAGTAAGATTCTTCAAGGTGGTGCCCCAGCATTGCCGCAGTCTGACAACTAAAGCAAGTAAAAGATACAAGGTTAGAAATCCAGAAAATTCAGTTATCCGGCAACCGGATAGCTTTGGTATGGGTGTTTATGCGGTTCTCAATTTCAGCTGCCTCGCCTGACCACTGCATTAAGCACATTGGTGATGCTGACCTATAGGGATATTTTAAACGAAGGGACCTAGTAGTTGTTTGAATTCACATAAAATATGTAGGTGGTCTCGTTCTGTTATAACAAAAACAAAAAAGGGACATGCTAGAAATACTAACCAAATCTTCCTGAAATCAAATTCTACTGTTAAAAAAATGGAAAGACGTTAGAAATAGCAGCAGAAATAATTTCCAAACCACATCCTATTATTGAAATAAAGGAAGGGCATACAAGAAATAGCAGTTTATTCGCACTCCCAAATCTCATTCTTCCATTAAAGAACAAACTCGAATCGGACTCTTTTGTTTAAAAAGAAAGGCACGCTAGGAATAGCGTTCTTTCGAATAAATTGTTGGCACTTCGTCGCTTACGACGTCGAGGGTTCCAGTTGATCCGATCAACGGAACAGCCTGCTCGTGAAATTAACGTGCAAGTGGCTGAGCACTCCACAGACACGTGTACCCTTAACGTAATTTTCGGGGATATTCAGCGTGACACAGTGTGACAAGGCTGACTCTTTGAATTACAGGCACAACAGAAACAGGAAATAAGAGTGAGAGAAAGTTGTGGTGAAAGAGTACAGCAGGGTTCACCACCATCCCCTGCCGGAGCCTCGTGGAGCTTTAGGTGTTTTCGCGCAATAAACACTCACAACGCCCG
>NC_068991.1:63130044-63130739 GCF_001194135.2 Octopus bimaculoides
TATATATATATATATATATATACATACACATACATGCATACACATGCATACACATACATATACACACATATTCACGCATGCAGTCATGCACACACACACACACACACACATCTATTTATATTCCTACATTCGTACATTCGTATAACTGTGGACATTATTATATATGTGCCTCCTTCATATGAATTATTTATGTTATGTGTACATAATACATGCAAGCAAACATGTGTGTGTGTGTGTGTATGTGTGTGTGTGTGTTTACCTTTCATAAATAAACAATTAGTCTATAATGTTATGATGAATGGCGAACGAAAAAGAAAAGAAAAAAGTGCTGGATATTAAATCTCAATACAGACACACACAGAGATAGATAGATAGACAGACAGACAGACAGATAGATAGATAGATAGATAGATAGATAGATAGATAGATAGATAGATGATAGATAGATAGATAGATAGATAGATAGATAGATAGATAGATAGATAGACGGACACAGACAGACGTACAGACAGATAGTTAGACAGACAGACAGACAGATAGATAGATAGATAGGTTTCTTTATTAGCCACACAGGGCTCAACACAGAGGGGACAAAATACAAATGTAGAGTTTTTCTTTTCGAGGGGGTCGAAAACAAAGCAGAAAAAAAAACAAAAGTGGGGACAACGATGAAAAAAAAACATCGCAAAACGTTT
>NC_068991.1:63133699-63135075 GCF_001194135.2 Octopus bimaculoides
TTAGTATTGAAGTGTTGGTCGAGGGCCAACCTCGCCGCAGATAGATAGATAGATAGATAGATAGATAGATAGATAGATAGATAGATAGATAGATAGATAGATGGACGGACGGAAAAGTAGGTAGGTAGGTAAGTAAGTAGGCAGGCAGGTAGATAGAAATAAAGAGAGAGGGAGAGAGAGGAATATATACATAGATAAACAATATGCGAATATGATGGATAGACAAAGAGATAGACACGTAGGTAGATAGTGGTAACTGGTGCACTTGGCACGACAAAACATACTACCTGAAGAGTCTGAGAGAGATAGGAATTGAAACCTGCATTGCTGACTTGCAGAAAAGTATCATACTGTATCCTGCAAGAAACCCAAAAATGATTCTTGAAATTTGAAGACACTTGTTGTCACCAAACCTCAAGAGAACAAACCTGTAACAGCATTTAATAGCTTTGGAATAATAATAATAATAATAATAATAATAATAATAATAATAATAATAATAATAATAATAATAATAATAATAATAATAATAATAACTAGGTGGACTCGTGAAAACTTCACGGAAAATATAAAAAAATGTAAGCATCTGTAAATTGTGTGCTGGTGTCATGAGAAATGTTTCTATATTGTAGCTGTTGCAGAATATAGAAAGAAGTCTAAAACCGACTCAAGAACACAACACGCTGACCAGTCCGGGAATCGAATTCGCAACCTCAGGATCGTAAGCTCGACGCACTAACCACTGAGCCATGATACACACACACACACACACACACACACACACACACACACACAAACACACATACACATATATACATAGTAAATTTAGAACGAACTAGATAATGACGCCCTTGTGCACCAAAGGTAACATAGATGCAAAAGCGTATGAAATAACAGAAACTTGCATGCCGGCTTCTTGTATTCCACCAGTCATGCCTTCTTCGCACACATACGTTTATTCATTGTTCAGTCAAGAATATTAAATAACACTGCAAACGTGCTACATTTCCTTTATTTGCTGTAATTCTCTGTCTTTTCTTACTTTTTTCTCGTCTTACCCTCTCTAGTACCTTCTTACAGCGTCATTTGGCTGTAATCCTATACATTTATTGTAGATTCTATCTATCTATCTATCTATCTATCTATCTATCTATCTATCTATATGTCTGTCGATCTATCTATCTATCTGTACCTGTTTATTTGTCTGTCTGTCTGTCTAATTATTTGTCTCTGTCTATCTATCATTTCTTTTTCTCACTTCCTCTACAGTGTGTGTTTGTGCGTGCGCGCGCGCTATGAACGTACTTTTCTTCATTTAACCATGTGTATCAGATATCTTCCTGTCTTTTTCCCTGTCTATTTATGGATATATATAT
>NC_068991.1:63135199-63136197 GCF_001194135.2 Octopus bimaculoides
TATATATATATATATATATGTATATATATACTATATATAGGCGCAGGTGCGGCTGTGCAGTAAGAACCACATGGTTCCGGGTTCAGTCCCACTGCGTGGCAGCTCGTGCAAGTATCTTCTACTATAGCTTTGGGCCAACCAAAGCTTTGTCAGTGGATTTGGTAGACGAAAACTGAGAGAAGCCCGTCGTATATATATATATATGCGTGTGTGTCCTTGGTGACCGGCAATAAAGTCACAGGAAAAAAAAGTCACAATTAATTGATGGGATCCGGACAAAACCCTCCTGGACAAAATACCTGTGAGACTTTTTTACCTGTGACTTTTCTATTTGGATTTGTGTCCTTGTGTCCTTGTGACTGTGTTTGTTCCCCCACCACTGTTTAACAACTGGTGTTGGTGTGTTTGCGTTCCCGTAACTAAGCTGTTCGGGAAAAAAAACAAAAACAAAAAACAACAGAATGAGTACCGGACCTAAAAATTAAGTACTGAGGTTGGGAAGCAAGCTTCTTACCACACAGCCAAGCCAATATTTATAGGTGTAGACATGGCTGTGTAGAGGCGCATGCGTGACTGTGTGGTAAGAAGCTTGCTTCCTAACCACATGGTTAAACAGATAGATGGAGATAGATATCTTTTTATTATAGCCACATAGGGCTGAATACAGAAAATGGACAAATTACAAAATAGAGCTTTTCTTTGGCGGGGAAAGGGGGATAATTTCGATCAAAAGGGATCGCGCAAAGAAAAAAAAAAAGAAAAAAGGAAGGGTGGGTCGATCAATAGGGATCGTGTATCACAGTCAATGTAAAAAAAGCGGGGAACAGATTAGGTTAATCCGTGGAGAGAAAAGCCTACGGAAAAGACCACGGTCACCTCAGGCTTTTTTTTTTTAAAGGTACATGAAAGTAAGTACCTTCTCTCTTTTTGTCTCTTTTTGTTACAAGTCTATGCTTAAAATGGTGTCGTCTTTCATTCTTACCATTCTTGCCACATTT
>NC_068991.1:63139149-63140543 GCF_001194135.2 Octopus bimaculoides
TTTTATGGGCAATTTGATTTTATATATGTTTCTTAATCGAAATTTTTTAATTGGCAATAAACCTATTTGTAAAATACTGTTAAATAAATAAATGTAAAAATATATGTTATTTTAAGCAAATATTTATGTATAAATTTCATAAGCGTTTATAAGGGGTCCCTAAGGTAAACCTGAAATATAAAGGGGTCCGCAAGTCAAAAAGTTTGAAAACCCCTGCATTAGAACACTAAGACAGAACCTTAATGGGCCTGTTCCCTTTAACATCATGCCAAGACACACGAGGAAAGAAAAAGAGCTCGTAATATTCAAATGTTTCCAAGACAACAAATTTCAGATAAACCATCTACGTCCGGATATATCTCTCCAAACATAGCTGCCTAAACGGTTTCCTTTGATGTGCTGTGGTCCCGTAATCATGAAACGTGATTGAATGTCATCCCTTTTGATGTTATTAAGTTAATCATGGCCTGCGCCAATACTGGCCGAAACCTATCTAAGTATCTAAGTACCTAAGTAACACAAACTATCTAAACTTCACTTAGACATGCACAGAATCAAAATGACTGAATCACAAAAAGTTGGAATACCGCCATTATTTATTTATTTATTTATCTATTTGTCAAAATGCCCGATCCTGACAGCGATCTTACATCACTATAGTACAATGGCAGCTACAAAATTGACTTACTAAGAGCCGTCGTTACTGGACCAGACAGAAAAATCACCTCGCCGGCGGTCGCGCAACATGTCACCCGGCCAGTCCAGCATTGCTTGCTCGTACGTCCCAGCACCATTCATTTTCGGGGCCGGTCCAGCCGGCAAGTAAGTTATTAAAGACACCTCTGCGCATTTTGACTTCTGTGGCCACCGTCCTGCTGTTTATATTGATCGACACTCTTACGGAGATCTAAATGGCGAAATACACATCAGACAATGTAGTCCTAAATAAACTAACAGATGTGATGGTCATGGTTAAAATGCCTTATAAAAATGGTGCTCATTCTATTTTAGTTCACGACTTAATAGATATTCTCTTCTACTCTAGGCACAAGGCTCGAAATTTTGTGGGAGGGCGACAGTCGATTAGGTCGACCTCAGTATGCAACTGGTACTTAATTTATCGACCCCGAAAGGAGGAAAGGCAAAGTCGACCTCGGCGGAATTTGAAATCAGAACGTAAAGACAGACGAAATGCCTATTTCTTTACTGCCCACAAGGGGCTACACACAGAGGGGACAAACAAGGAAAGACAAACGGATTAAGTCGATTATATCGACTCCAGTGCGTAACTGGTACTTAATTTATCGACCCCGAAAGGATGAAAGGCAAAGTCGACCTCGGCGGAATTTGAACTCAGAACGTAGCGGCAGACGAAATACCTATTTCTTTACTGC
>NC_068991.1:63141011-63144621 GCF_001194135.2 Octopus bimaculoides
TATTTACAGATGAAAATTAGAAAATTCACCACGTATCAACATGAAGATATGTGGCTTAGTAGGTAGGGGTGTTCAGCTCAAGATCGTAAGGTCATGAGTTCGATTCCCGGCGGCGTGTTGTTTTCTTGAGCAAGACGCTTTATTTCACATTAATGCAGTCCACTCAGCTGCCAAAAATGAGTAACACCTGTATTTCAAAGGGCCAGCCTTGTCACATTCTGTGTCACGCTGAATTTCTCTTAGAATTACGTGAAGGGTACACGTGTGTGTGGAGTGCTCAGCCACTTACACGTTAAATTCAACTGCAGGCCGTTCCGTTAATCGGATCATCTGGAACCCTCGTCGTCGTAACCGACGGAGTACCAGTTAATTATTCTATCAAGTTAATAAAATGAAAATTTCTAGATGTCATCTGACAAAGCATCAAGCTACTATGAGCACGTAGCAAGCACTATTTCAAATCTATGCTGACTATATGTCCATCGCCACTGTACAATCATGTATCAACGATTGAAAAAGTACTTTACAAGCTTCATAAAAGCCCCGGGGAACCACTTTCCACCAAGTGTTATAATTACATTTCTCATAATTCAACATTCACAATCGAAAATATTGAAATGGCAGCGTCATTGTTATTGTAGACACTTCTAAATCCATACCTCACGAGACTGCATTAAAAAAAATGTAAACTAAATTAGACAACTGAAACTGTCAACGTAATAAAAACCCAGATCACATTCGTACATAATACACCAACACAACATACAACATAATACACCGACACAACATCAATATACATCATAAGACACAGAGTGGGAATAGAATTCAGCATCGAGGAAATAACAAAGGCAATAAACAACAATGATTTAACTCTTGAACGTCAAGGTTAAGTACAGGACAATAATGCAATGTTTACCAGTTTGAATACGCTAGTGACGCGTTCGAACTCGTAAACAAGCCATTCACTGTGTTTTGTTATGGAGAAAATTTCTCGCTGTAGAAAAATGGTGTAAATACATCTAAATCAGCTCGCAGTGCCACCTACCCAGATTGTGAGATGCAAGCGTTTTGGAGTGGTTATCTCCTCTTCAGTCACAGAAACTGGGTGGTGGCGCTGCGAGCTGATAAGAGAGCCAGTCAATCTCTCTTATATTATTCCAGTCGCCGTACGTCGGCTGGTAGCGCTAATCGGTGGCTGACCGCAAGTAAATCACGAGGTGGTTGTCATGGAGAAAATTTCTCGCTGTAGACAAACGGTGTAAATATATCTAAATTAGCTCGTAGTGGTACCTATCCAGACTATGAGATGCAAGGGTACAGAAGCTGGATGGTGGTGGTGCGAGCTGATAAGAGAGCCAATCTCTCTTATATTCTTTTCTACTCTAGGTACAAGGGCTGAAATTTTGTGGGAGGAGGTCAGTCGATTAGATCGACCCCAGTACGCAACTGGTACTTATTTCATCGACCCCGAAAGGATGAAAGGCAAAGTCGACCTCACCGGAGTTTGAACTCAGAACATAAAGACAGACGAAATACCGCTAAGCATTTCGCCCGGTGTGCTAACGTTTCTTATTTCTTTACTGCCCACAAGGGGCTATGCACAGAGGGGATAAACAAGGACAGACAAAGGGATTAAGTCGATCACATCGATCCCAGTGCGCAACTGGTACTTATTTAATCGACCCCGAAAGGATGAAAGGCAAAGTCGACCTCGGCGGAATTTGAACTCAGAACGTAAAGACAAACGAAATACCACTAAGCATTTCGCCCTGCGTGCGAACGATTCTGCCAGCTCGCCCCCTTGTCAGTCTCTCTTATATTATTCCAGTCGTCGTACGTCGGCTGGTAGCGCTAATCGGCAGCTGACCGTAAGTAAATTACAAAGTGGGAGTACTAAGCAGTGATGTTTGTAAATGTAATGTTTTACCAGTTCGAATATGCCGGTGGCAGGTTCGAACTCGTAAACAAATCATTCACAGTGTTTTGTCACGGAGAAAATTTCTCGCTGTAGACAAATGGTGTAAGTACACCTAAATCAGCTCTGTACAATAACGGTTTCAAGTTTTGGCACAAGGCCAGCAAGTTTTAGGGATGGGTAAGTCGATTATATCGACCCAAGTGCTCAACTGCTACTTATTTTATCGACCCCCAAAAGGATGAAAGGCAAAATCGATCGTGATGGAATTTATGCTCAGAACGTAAAGACAGACGAAATGCCGCTAAACATTTTGCCCGGTGTGCTTCCAATTGTGCCAGCTCACCTCCTCAAGGGATAAAAGGTAAAGTGAACCACGGTGACATTTGAACTCAGAATGCTAAGCATTTTGTCCGGCGCAGTAACAATTCTGACAGCTCGCCACCTTTAAGTACAATATAATAATCCTTTGTACTATAGGCACAAGGCCTGAAATTTTGGGAGCAGGGGACAAGTCGATTACATCAACCCCAGCGCTTGACTATTCATATTTTATAGGCGCAGGAGTGGCTGTGTGGGGAACTTGAACTCAGAACATAAGGCGAGATGAAACGCCGCTTAGCATTTTGTTCAGCGTGTAAACGATTCTTTTCTACTCTAAGGCACAAGACCCGAAATTTTGGTGGCAGGGGCCAGTCGATTAGATCAACCCCAGTACGCAACTGGTACTTAATTTATCGACCCCGAAAGGATGAAAGGCAAAGATGACCTCGCCGGAATTTGAACTAAGAACGTAAAGATAGACGACATCTCGCTAAGCATTTCGCCCGGTCTGCTAACGTTTCGGCCAGCTCGCTGTTTAAATAATGATAATGATGGTATTGACAGTGAATATAGAATCTGCAGGAAAGGCGATGAAAGTGCAGTAGCTAAGGAACACGACTGTATAGGTAAAGTAGTGCAGTGGGATGAGATGTTAGCCGAGTGTGGGGAAAATGGCATGAGCACAAACCAGGGGCTGTGATAGAGAATAAAAATTACAGGATCTTGCTCATTAAATTAGTATTAAATTGATGATGATGATGATGATGATAAATACTGGGATCGATTTCTTCGACTAAACACGGACACAAAGACACTCGCACCTACATATATATACGTATGTACGTACATACATACATACATACATACATACATACATACATACATACATGATGGCTGTCCCCTCGTTATCGAGTATGGCCATTGCACGAAGCTTAACTTAACGGTGCTGTGATCGAATGTGACTTTTTAGCCCAGCCAAAGATCTACAATGTCTTGCACAGAGTTGGCATCCAAAACCTTTATTGGCAATAGCTGGCTGTTGTTGTAATTGAGCACCATGTACCTTTGCGTGTTGTTTAAGTCCTCCTGCTGAATCACATACATACATACATAGACATAGACATACATACATATATACATATATGCATGCATACATACATACATACATACACACATACATACATACACACATACATACATACATACATACATACATACATACATACATACATACATACATACATATGTACATACATAGGTGGTGGTGGTGTTCTACTGCTTATGCAGAGTTTGACCACCTCCTGTACCTACTCCTTAGAACCATCATGGCAGCTGATGTGGCTTTTTAAACCAGACAATGTTTTGAAAAGA
>NC_068991.1:63144631-63146610 GCF_001194135.2 Octopus bimaculoides
ACCATCATGGCAGCTGATGTGGCTTTTTAAACCAGACAATGTTTTGAAAAGACACCCACATAGATTGCACCTCCGATTTGGACCACCAAAATCCGCAGATAAGTTCTAATCTTTGTGGATCTTAAAATGTCTTTTGAGGCCTCCGTTGGATTTGCAAACCTTCTGGCATGCATTGCATTGAAAGGTGTGCACAGATATATAGGCATACATACATACATACATACATACATGATGGCCGTCCACTCGTGACCGAGGAGGACCATTGCCGACCTTCAGGAACATTGTGAGCTCTAGGACTAACTTATATTTTGTATTTGCGGCTTCGTTGGTGACTAATGAGCCCTGTTCTTGACAAGCATACAAGGCTGCAAACATTGCAGACCAAGCTTTCCCCATTCACCATACGAGCCGTGCGCTTTCGCGCAGCTCGCTTAAGTTCTTCATACATACATACATACATACATAAACGGCAGGCTTCCACACAGTTTCTGTCATCCAAATTCACTTTCAAAGAATTGGTCGGCAGTGGAAAACAATTAGCTAAAGTGCCATACAGAGACTGTATCATATATTAAGCGGATAAGAACAGATATTGCACTTTGATCTTAGCCAAAAGCGAGCCTCACACAAGACAGGTTTTCTCTATTAAATTAATCTCAAATAGCATTGGCCAACCCAAGGAAAATGTAAAAAAAACTGACCAATGTGAGTCACGTAGAGGGAACAAACAAACTTGAAACCACGTGATTGTGAACCAAACTTCTTAACCAGACAGCCGTAGGGAGTGAGTTAAAGAGAAAGGAATAGGAAGAAAGTGGAAAAGAGAGAGAGAGAGAGAGAGAGAGAGAGAGAAAGACGTAGAGAGAGAGAGAGAGAGAGATATCTCTGTTGTTTGCGTGTGTCTATATGCATGAGCATATATCTATGCATACATGCATTTAGATGTTATTCTGCATACATACGCGCCCGCGCACGCACACACACATATATACACACATACACGCACACACGCACATACGTATACATAAATACGTACTTGTAATTAATTGTATGTATATATGTGTGTACATACATATACATACATCTATATACATATACATACATATATATATACGTAATATATATATATGTATATATATATATATACATATAGAGATATATACATATATATGCATATATACATTTATTTACACACATGTATGCATATACATGGAAACATACATACATACATACATACATACATGTCCATACACGCACATATAAATATATTTACATATATACGGTATACATACATACATACATATATACATACATACTTCAATACACACGTACGACTGTGTGTGTGATGTGTGTGTGTGTGATGTGTGTGTGTGTGTGTGTGTGTGTGTGAATCCTACTGAAAGGAATAACAATCAGAACGTCTTTTGCTCATTTACACACACACACATACACACACGTATACACAACACACACACACACGCGCTCTTCTCTTCCCCCCCTCTCTTTCTTTCTTTCTCTCCTCTCTCCTCATTATCCACTTTACAAAAATCGTTTAGATCTATAAGGTAGTACTTTGATCTGTTTTATTATTTTAAGTTTTTCTTCTCTCTTTCATATCTGAAAAAGATGAAAGATTCTAATAAACAGATCTATCGAACACTGCCACCCACTCGCCCCCATCACCCCACCACGCCAAAAAAAACAAAAACCCATCACTATCCCCTCTATGTATTTATTATCTACTTATTTCATAATTTATTATATTTATTTATTTATTATTTATTGATTTATTATTGATTATCAAGTTAGTATAGTTTTTAGTATTATCATCAATACAAATGCTGTAACTGTTATTACTATTGTTGTTGTTGCTGTTATTGGCATTCTTCTTCTTCTTCTTCTTCTTCTTCTTCTTCTTCTTCTTCTTCTTCTTCTTCTTCTTCTTCTTCTTCTTCTTCTTCTTCTTCTTCTTCTTCTTC
>NC_068991.1:63147483-63151543 GCF_001194135.2 Octopus bimaculoides
GAGAGAGAGAGAGAGAGAGAGAGAGAGAGAGAGAGAGAGAGAGAGAGAGAGAGAGGGTAAAAGAGTGCATACAGAAAACGGGTGTGGTATTCTGTGTTTTATAGAACATATACACGTTTCGGCAACTTATTAGTCATAATTTCATAACGATTGTAGAAATAATTTGTAATCTTGCACGCACTTTCTCAGTGTCCCGCAACACACATACTCACAATATAATTTTTTTTTTCTACCATGTCCATAACAGACCAGATATCCTGTTGTTTGAGAAGAGTGAACGAACTTGCTACATAAATGATGAAGCCTATCCATTTGATACAAGAACAAAAGACAAAAAAAAAACAGAAAAAAAAAACCAATTAGGTAGATATGTACCAGGACCCGAAGAGAGAGATAAGCAGATTGTGGAGTTGTAGAAAAAGTGAGGTCGTATCAATTGTCAATGAGGACTTGGGAACGACGGGGTAACGCCCCTTATTTTTCGAGCACAATCCGGAATATTCGAGCGGTTCCAAGCAGTGCTGTTTTCTGCAAATGCTCCACCCTTATTGCAGCCCCAATTTGTTCCGTGTACTTCTCAAGATTTTTACTCACTGTTCCCAGGGCTCCGACAATTAATTGATACTACTACCAGCTTTTTTCAGCGACCACAATTCGGGTATTTGGGGGTAAAATACTAGAGCCATTACAATCGACTTGTCTCCTCTCCACAAAATTGCTGGACTTGCGCCAAAATTAGAAAGAATTATCATTATTAAAAGGTCGATGACTTGGCAGAATCGTTAGCACGTCGGACAAAATGCTTCGTAGCATTTCTTCCGGATCTTTATGTTCTGAGATCATATCTTGCCGAGCTCAACTTTGCTGTTCATCTTTTCGAGGTCGATAAAATAAAGAACCAGTCAAAATTGCTGGCCTTGAATGAAACTTTGAAACGTTAGCTTTCTTGCTGCTACTGCTGCTGCTGCTGCTGCACTGCACGGGCTGCTACTCTCATTGTAAACATCAAATGTTCATATGTCTGGACCATATTTACAAATTTCTCCGATATACGCCGAAAAGTTTTTTATGGTTTTAATTATATAAGATATTCTGGAGTGAGAAGAGGGTTTAACACGATTTCCCTATTGTTGTCTTGCAAACAACTTTCACATACAAGTGCTACCAGTCGAGAACTCCGCATACCGGAAGCCAGCAAGTGTATGGGGGTCATCAGGAGAGAATGTGCGCCGTTTCGGGGCCAACCTCTCGACGGCATCAATGCGCACCGCCCCCCCCTCACTGATATGAGTCCCTGCTTGCTAGATCAACTGGTTATTAAATAGAGCTCAATATTCGTCTAGCCATCGCTTATCATCTCTTTTTAACCAAATCCAGAGGCTAGCCTTCTCCACGGTAGTTTGGATATCGGTCATGGTGGTATTTACCTTACGATGAATTAGGCCTAACGATAACAACAGTCGTCTCACACTGTGTCCAACAAACCCTCTACATCCGACTTCGATTGGAAAATGATATCGGACTAAAATGTTTTATAATTTCTACTAGAGTCTCTACGCGTCACAGCTGTTGGAGTAGGAGAAAGAGCTTCTTTCGCAGACAATTGCAATATTCATAAACTTTATATGAGACGCTATCACCTCCTGGGGCACTCTTTGCTCTTGCTTTTCTTACGAAGTCATTCACCTCTCTCTCCCTGATGTCCCCAATTTGGAATTCGATGTCAGGTTCTGAGAGATGATTTAGCCCATGTAGAGGTGGCAGTGGTTGGTTACGGTGCGGATCGCTGTAGGTTTCTTTGACACTAGTGTCCAATTCTTCTTTCGTGCACGATAAAGACCTACTCTTCGGTTTAGTGAACAGCTTATTTCTTTATTGCCCACAAGGGGCTAAACATAGAGGGGACAAACAAGGACAGACAAAGGGATTAATCGATTACATCGACCCCAGTGCGTAACTGGTACTTAATTTATCGACCCCGAAAGGATGAAAGGCAAAGTCGACCTCGGCGGAATTTGAACTCAGAACGTAGCGGCAGACGAAATACCGCCAAGCATTTCGTCCGGCGTGCTAACGTTTCTGCCAGCTCGCCACCAGTGAACAGCTTCTTAGTAAACCCGTACGGGTCCTTCAGAAACTGCCCTCGAGTCCTTTTACTCTCCTTTTGACGCTCATATCGGCAGATATGTTGTTGCACATTATGACATTTCTTTTTCAAATCGTCATACAGCAGCGCGAGGCCAGGTTTTTCATCTTCTGTAGCACATTTCCATCGCTTTCAACGGTTTTTTCTCACCGAAGAAGAGAAAGTCATTTTCTACGTCGTCTATAGTCAGCAGACAAAAATTTTTATTAAAAATATCAACCTGTTTAACGTTTAAAGCAGGGAAGGCGCCACGACAGTCGTAACAGTTAAAGATATTTCTGCCTTGAATATCTTGTTTATCAAAGCGAAAATTTGACTTTTCCGAAGATTTTTCGAATAAATATTAACAACAAACGTGTAGGTGTTAATTCTTAAGAACATAAATCGATCTTGTAGTCTAACACAGTAATGAGATGAGAGAGAAATTGGCACGAATAGAAAACCACATCTTCAACAACAGCAACAACAACCAGTACTAACATCAACAGCAGTGTTAACAACAACAAAATAAGAATAAATATAAGACGCAGGCATGGCTGTGTTTACGAAACTAGTTTTGCAACCATGTGATTTTAGGTTCAGTCCTACTGCGCGGCATCTTGAGCAAGTGTTTTCTCTCACAGCCCCAGGCTGAGCAATGTCTTGTGAGACTGTGTAGAAGCCTGTCGGGCTCACAATCATGAGGTAGTGAGTTCGATTCCCGGACCGGGCTGTGTGTTGTGTTCTTAAGCAAGAAATTTTATTTCACGTTGCTCCAGTTTAGCCAGCTGTAGAAATGAGTTGCGACGTCACTGGTGCCAAGCTGTATCGGCCCCTTTGCCTTTCCCTTGGATAACATCGGTAGCATGAAGAGAGGGGGCTGGTATGCATGGGCGACTGCTGGTCTTCCATAAAACAACCTTACCTGGACTTGTGCCTCAGAGGGGAACATTCTAGGCGCAATTCCATGGTCAAGCATGATCGAAGGAGGTCTTTGTGTATGTATATATGTATGTATGTATGTATATGTGTGTGTGTGAGAGTGTGCACGCGTGCGCCTTGTGTTTGTGTGTGTGTATGCGCCTTGGGATTGTGTTTTTCCTCCCACCTTTCACGACAGGTAATTCGTTCTTTTTTACGCCCCTATAAACTAGCGGCTCGGCGAAGGAGGCCACTAGGATGAGTACGAGGCGTTTAGAAAAATGAAATAAAATAAAATAAAATAAAATAAAATAAAATAAAATAAAATAAAATCCCGGTTCATTTGACTAAACTACTTCAAAGCAATACTCCAGCATGGTCGTAGTCCAATGACTGGGAAAAGTAAGAGAATTAAAGAATAGAATGCTTGAGCAAAAAGAAATGCAATGAAACGTAGAAAACATACATGCTAACATTATTTACATTATTTACATTCGACGGATATTTGTCCTCATCTTGTTTGTTGTGAACACAACGTTTCGGCTGATATACCCTCCAGCTTTCATCAGGTGTCTTGGGGAAATTTTGAACCTGGGTTCTCTCATTCCTAAGGTATTTTTCGATGTTATTATTATTATTATTATTATTATTATTATTATTATTATTATTATTATTATATGGTGAAGTGGTTAAGAGCGCGAACTACTAACTCCAAGATTCCGAGTTCAATTCCAGGCAGTGACCTGAATAATAATAATAATAATAATAATAATAATAATAATAATAATAATAATAATAATAATAATAACAACAACAACAACAACATCGAAAAATACCTTAGGTTCAAAATACCCAGGTTTGAAATTTCTCAAGACACCTGATGAAGGCTGGAGGGTATATCAACCGAAACGTTGTATTAACAACAAACAAGATGAAGACAAATATCTGTCAATTGTAAATAATGTAAATAATGTAAATAATGTAAATAATGTTAACATGTATGTTTTCTATGTT
>NC_068991.1:63153034-63153528 GCF_001194135.2 Octopus bimaculoides
AAGGAAAGCTCTACTTTGTAATTTGTCCATTTTCTGTATTTAGCCCTGAGTGGCTATAATAAAAAGATATCTATCTATCTATCTATCTCTCTCTCTCTATATATATATGTATGTATGTATAATAGGTGCAGGAGTGGCTGTGTGGTAAGTAGTTTGCTTACCAACCACATGGTTTTGGGTTCATTCCCACTGCGTGGCACCTTGAGCAAGTGTCTTTTACTATAGTCTAGGGCCGACCAAAGCCTTGTGAGTGGATGTGGTAGACGGAAAACTGAAAGTAGACCGTCGTATATATGTATACATATATGTGTGTGTGTATGTTTGTGTCTGTGTTTGTCCCCCCAACATCGCTTGACAACCGATGCTGGTGTGTTTACGTCCCCGTAACTTAGCGGTTTGGCAAAAGAGACCGATAGAATAAGTACTAGGCTTCCAAAGAATAAGTCCTGGGGTCGATTTGCTCGACTAAAGGCGGTGCTCCAGCATGGCCACAG
>NC_068991.1:63153986-63158584 GCF_001194135.2 Octopus bimaculoides
ATATATATATATATATATATATACGGGCGCACACGCACACACACAAATATTAATGAGTGAGAAAGGAACAGGAGTTACAGAGCCACCCCACCATTAATTTCCAGTGTTTTCTGCGATATGAAGCTGTTCAGTCAGAGCTAAGTGCTTCAACAACGTTCTGGTTCTTCCTGGGAGTTTCGAAAATGAAGATGATTACGTAACTCTTGTTATTTTCTCATTTATTAATTGATATCATGCACCGTACCCGCTTCAGACTTTACTCTAAAATAAGAGTATATTGTATTCTAACATGGTTCTGGGTTCAGTCCCACTGCATGGCACCCTAGACAAAAGTCTTTTACCATAGCCCTGGGCCAATCAGAGCCTTGTGAGTAGATTTGGTTAATGGAAACTGAAAAGAAGCCTGTCGTGTGCGTGTGTGTATATGTGTGTCTGTATGTGTGTAGATGCTTGTTCCCCATCATCGCTTGACAACCGGTGTTGGTTTGCTTACTTACCCGTAACTTATTCTTTTGGTCAAAGAGACTGATAGAAAAGTACCAAGCTTTAAAAGGAAAAAGTACTAAAAATTCTTCAAGGCAGCGCCCTAGTATGGCCACGCTCTAATGAGTGAAACAAGTAAAAGATAAAAGATAAAGATATCATTCCACGAGATCAACCTCCACCCCCCCAGCACACACACACAACAGGCAATGTATTACAACCACTACAGCATATACACATATACCACACAACTACATCCTAAACCACTATAGCTTCTACAACACACAGCCCATACAGCTACTACCTAAACATCAGACTACGCCAACCACTACAGTTAAACGCAGCACAGTACTATAACTAACACACCCACACACAACTACTATAGCCCAAACACGCACACACATACACACACGCACACACACGCACACAGACACAATCACCACACCGACACTACAACCCACACACAGCTACTCATTCAACAGAAACAGCTCACCTTCTCTAATCACCAAATAACCTTTATAAGGTTCCACGCAGAAATTCTTTCCGAGTCATGCCCGTCAATCGTGCTTTGACATACAAAATAGTACTAGTCTTATGAGAATGGTCTTTTGTGACGACTAGCTGACGTCGAGAGCTACGCCACACACACACACACACACACACACACACACACACACACACACACACACACACACACACACACACACATACACATTTACATTTGCACAAACAAACAATTGCATTGTTTATTTGTTAAACGCTCGTTCACCTCACCTTTCTACATCACACCCACGCTACCTGCCTCACATGACGTATGCTCCATTGAGAGTTACAGCAGCAGCAGCAACAGCAGCAGTAGCCGATGAGGGCGGGCGAAAGCGGGGAGACGGGGGAAATCTCTAAGCAGTCACTAGACATGCTAAAAATAGCAGTCACGTTATCTCAACTTACAACCTTAACCATTTAATACGAAAACATATTGGACAATGTCCTAAATATACAATATGATGGATACACACACACACACACACACACACACACACACACACACTCACAATATGTACAAAGGCGCAGGCATGTATGTGTTTAAGAAGCTCAGTTTGCAACCCTGTGGTTTCGGGTTCAGTCCGATTGTACGACACCTTGGACAAATACCTTCTACCATAGTCTCGAGAGAAGGAATTTTTTTGCTCCCACCACCATAAAACAATTAAAAAAAACATTAGACATGGTGGAAAATTCATTTGCTATCATGTCTTTCTCATAATGATGAGAAAGTCATAAAAATTAAGAATTTCTATTAAAAAAGCTTCATTTCTATATTGGTTTCATATTTTGGAACAAGGCCAAGCTTCATTATGTGTATTCATGTACTAATTTGCCTAACCCTGAGGCCTAAATTGCCTATCTCTATGAAATTCGCCTAACCTTGGGACATTAATATACATAATATAGAAATTAAGTTGTTTTATAGAAATACTTAATTTTTATGACTTTCTCATCATTATTATTATAAGACACGGTAGGAAATCAATTTTCCACCATGTCTAATGTTTTTTTTTTCTTTTCAAAATTTTACAGGGTTGGGGGTATATAAGGAAGCCTTTCCGTCTCTAGTCGACCAGTCTTGTGAGGCAGTGCCTTGGTAGACGGAAATTGTGTCGAAACCCGTTGTGTCTGCGTGTGTACGCTCGCGCGTGTGTGCGTGTATGTTTATTTGTGTCTGTGTTAGTCACCCCCTCCAACCGCTTAACAACCGGTGTTGGTTTGTTTACGTAGACCAGTGCGGCGGTTCGGCATAAGGGGCCGATAGGATAAGCACTGGACATAAAATAAACATAAATACTGGGGTCGATTAAGTTTTTGAATAAACTCTTCAAGTTGATGACCCAGCACTGGCTGCAGTCCAATTACTAAAAGATGAAAGACGCGACGGCCTCGGCTAGAACGCCTGTGAACATGGTTGACTGGGGGAGACTAAACAGCAACTTCAATGTTTCCGATAACAAAAGCAGCGAGCTGGCAGAATCGTTAGCACGCCGGACAAAATGCTTAGCGGCATTTCGTCCGTCTTTACTTTCTGAGTTCAAATTTCGCTGAGGTCAACTTTGCCTTTCGTTCCTTATTTTATCCTCAGATAAAATGAATACCAGTTGAGTACTGGAGTCGATGTAATCGACTTAACCCCTCCCCTTAAATTCCTGGCCTTGTGCCTATAGCTGAGAGAAATATTAGTACAAGACTAAGGCAGCGAGCCGGTAGAGTCGTTAGCACACCGGACCAAATGTATTAGCGGTATTTAATCCGTCTTTACGTTCTGAGTTCAAGTCCCACCGAGGTTCACTTTGCTTTTCATCCGTTTGAGCTCGATAGAATAGTACCAGTTGAACACTGGGGTCGATGTAATCAACTTACCCCACTGAAATTGTTAGCCTTATACCAAAATTTGAAAGCAATATTTCCAATAACAACAAATACGACACTATGGACACGAAGTTGCCACTACATGGTCACTCGATCTGCTAAAAATAGTAGTGAAATCACCAGCTAATCACTCATTCATCGTCGTAATGCGGCCCCGGGTTTTCTGTACATAGTGAAATAGATAGGATAGTCACAGCTAGAAGAATTTCGATCAAAGATTCGATCGATCATGGTTCTGTTGCTGTTAAAGAAATAAAAAGAACAATATCATTAGTAATAATGATGATTCAAAAAAGAAATGCATCATGTGGTTATTTGGCGAGGTAGAAATAGCAGCCAAATTTTTCTTCAGTCATTATTACACGCTGCTATACTAAAAAGAAAGTACGATCTTAGATACCCTGTTCTTAAAAACGGACAAATGGTTATAGTTGGAGCATGAGACATCTTGGCACAGCTGTTTTGGCGTTACCTGTTTGGCGTCACTGATTGAACTCTGTTTATTTGACACAAGCCGTTTTAATGTTCCTCTCGTTCCCTCTCTCCTTCCTTTACTTCTCTCCTCCTCCCTCCCTGTTTATGTGAGTAAGCATATTTCTTTTTATGTGTATTAGAAGGAAAGAGTTTATATCAATTTTATTTAATTAATGAATTGCAATGCTTGTCTCTAGTTCCCAACCCTCTTTTTCCTCTCTCACTTTCTCTATATCTCGCTATCTGTACGTGTATAATTTCCTAGGAAATGCGTCTATGCGTATGTGTGCCTTTGCCTCCAGTGCCAAAAAGATATGTCGCCAAAACGGGTTGAATGTCCAGTCAGCTGGACCACATCATCAGAGTCCAAACAATAGCGTGCAATCGTCTCATTCTGAGCAATTTTGAGGGTTGGGGGCAAGACGATTACGACGATATCAGTACTTGACTACTATTTTCATCTTATTGATGAGCGATCGGATAGAAGGCAAACTAGAACTCGGCAGGATTTGAACTTAGAACGTGAAATATCGGAAGAAATATTGCTAAGCGTATTTATTCGAAGTGGTAGCTACTCTGTCAACTGACCTTTATATATTTATGTATGTGTCTATATATATACATATATATACATACACACATATATATATATATATACACACACACAGAGTTTATATTTATATATATATATGTATGTATGCATGTATGATTGCATGTCTGTATGTATATGCATGTTGAGATAGATAGTTAGATACATACATACATACATACATAAAAAAAAATTAGGGTTCTCAAAACCTGAAAGAAAAAGGCTGATTAGAAGACTACAGATTCAAGCCATCAATGGAATTGTAAAGATATGTAAAACTTTCCAAACGTTTAGCACATAAATACATATGCATGCACCTAGACATGAAAATATATACATAAAAACGCATCCATAAAACAAACATACAAATCTGCGCATAAATACATATGCATACGCCTAGACATGAAAATATATACATAAAGACGCATCCATAAAACAAACATACAAATCTGCGCATACACTAACACCAAATACTGCACACACACACATATGCACAAATACCTAGATGATGTTGATAAAAGTTCCAATGAAGGAGCCTTGAATCTATGTTAGAGTCCGGCTCTTTCTCTATTGACAAGAAATACAGAAATGAAACTGATTGATAACATACATACATAATTCGTACATT
>NC_068991.1:63158630-63161022 GCF_001194135.2 Octopus bimaculoides
AACTACATCCCAAAGATAGAGCCTTGTATCTCTGTGTGTTTGTGAATGTGTATATGCATGCATATTGTGGCAACACACGCATACATACTGGATTCGATACGTTTGAGTAAAATTCTTCAAGTCTGTGACCACTAGCATAGCTGGGGGTGGGTGGCGGCGGGGCATAGCTGGGGGTGGGTCGGCGGCAGGGCATAGCTGGGGATGGGTGGATGCAGGGTCGATCCGCCCAGGGCGGCACTTTCAAAGGGGCACCACTTTTGGGCTACCTGTATTTTTTGTGGGGTCTAGGGACGGCAAACGGAAGGGCCGCCCTGGGCAGCACACACTCTAGCTACGCTAGTGGATGTGCCCCAGTATGGCCGCAATCTGATGCCCGAAACAAGTAAAAGAATAAAAGAATATAAAATAGCAAACAATAATTTTCAGGTTATTACAACAGATAATGTTATCAAACGGTTAGTGTCGTTAAAATAAGTGAGACTCAAGGGCGCTTATTATGATGTTATATCTTCTCCATACATGTTACCATCCGGTTATTGTTATCTGACTATCTCTTCAAACTGATTGCAACGGCCTTGTTAGACATACGTGTATATGTAATAGTTAAGCATACTTGTAGCGGCAGCAGCAGCAGCAGTAGCAACAGTAGCAGCAGCAGCAGCAACAGTAGTAGTAGTGGTGGTGGTGGTGGTGGTGGTTTAGTATAACTAAGTACGTATACTTGTGTGCATTTCTGTATATACATACGTATGTATGAGTGTAAGCGTGAGTGAGTGTGGGTGCCATGCGTGTACGTTCGTATATATGTGTGTGTGTGTGCGTACGTGTGTGTGTGTGTGTGTTTAATTGTGACTGAGAGAGTGAGACTCGGCAACAGCTGTGAATTTATAAGTTTTCTTAATGACAATGTGAAAATAGGGGAACAGGTAGGGGTGGAGCGGTCGAAATTGAAAACGAGGCTGGCAGATAAAAGAGAAGACGAGTGGGTGGCTAGAAGGACAAAGGAAGTGGGAGAAAGGAACTGAATAAGAGAAAGTGTGGGCGGAGGAGATAGAAAGAGACAATGGGATAAAAATCACCCAAGTCCAAACACCTATTTCTTGCGACGAAGCAATGAGGGGGAGCCTGTCTGTGGTCACTTAACCTTCTAGAAATAGCTGCTAAGTCTTCGAAAAATTTACACCCTCAGATCTACATACTTCCAAAATAAGACCGTATGGTCGTGGTTGGAACACCTTTGATCGGCCTCGATCAAGGTATGCTGCGCTTAATCAACGGGAATCTTTTAACATAATTCATGAATACATACCTGTATCTCTTTCTCTCTCTTTTTACTCTTTTACTTGTTTCAGTCATTTGACTGCGGCCATGCTGGAGCACCGACTTTAGTCGAGCAAATCGACCCCAGGACTTATTCTTCGTAAGCCTAGTATTTATTCTATCGGTCGCTTTTGCCGAACCGCTAAGTGACAGGGACATAAACACACAAAAGCATCGGTTGTCAAGCGATGTTGGGAGACAAACAGACACAGAAACACACACACATACATATATATACATATACACATATACGACAGGCTTCTTTCAGTTTCCGTCTACCAAATCCACTCACAAGGCTTTGGTCGGCCTGAGGCTATAGTAGAAGACACTTGCTCAAGGTGCCACGTATGGGACTGAACCCAGAACCATGTGGTTGGTAAGCAAGCTACTTACCACACAGCCACTCCTGCACCTATTATGCAAATATATGTAATTACACGCTCCAAGGATCTAAATGGAGGAAGTTTATAAGGTTCGAGCAGTCCGCGGTAGGTATAAAAAACAACGTTCGGGAATAATAATGATTTATAGGCGTTGAAGATTGTAGGCTTTTCGTACATTGAAGTTCGATAAGCTGAAAAAATCTTTTGTATAGCTCACGGTTAGCAACTACAGTTGCTATGAACGTGAATAAAATCCAAATTCAGGGATTGAAGTAGGTAAAATCTAGGCTACGTATGTTTCTTGGTTAGCAGATCCTCTGGTGTAATATTTCGTCAACGTGGGGTATTCAGCTAGCTACTCACCTGGCCAAAAATAACTTAATTATATGAAGGCTACATTGTCGTTAAGGAATCTCAAGTTAACGCGCTAGAGATATAATTTGAAATCACACACACACAAACACACACACACACACATATACAGATATAAAATGGTGTACCAGAATGGCCGCGGCCTAATGATTCAAACAAGTAAAAGGTATATATATATATATATATAGGCGTAGGAGTGGCTGTGTGGTAAGTAGCTTGCTTACCAACCACATGGTTCCAAGGCAAGTGTCTTCTACTATAGCCTCGGGATTTGGTAGACGGAAACTGAAAGAAGTCTGTCGTCGTATATATATATA
>NC_068991.1:63161204-63162363 GCF_001194135.2 Octopus bimaculoides
GTGTGTGCGTGTGTGTGTGTGTGTATGTTTGTGTGTCTGTTTCTCCCCCCAACATCGCTTGACAACCGATGGTTGTGTGTTTGTCCTTGTAACTTAGTGGTTCGGCAAAAAATCGATAGAATAAGTACTAGGCTTACAAAGAATAAGTCCTGGGGTCGATTTGCTCGACTAAAGGCGGTGCTCCAGCTTGGCCGCAGTCAAATGACTGAAACAAGTAAAAGAGTATATATATATATATATATATATATATATATCTTCAAGAGTTCGATTGAACAGAAGAAAGCACTAATAAAGAATTATCCAAAATTCTGAATGCCTCCTTCTTAATATACAATATCTGAACACCACTTCAGACACCCTATACATACATACGTACGTACATACATACATACATACATACATACATACATACATACATATATGCACACTCACTCACACACATATATGCCTATATGTACATGTTTATAAGTATGTATGTATGTAATGTGTAGAATGAAGCCACACCACGTAACGGTATTATGAATGTATTTAATGCGTATATTTCAGATAATTGTGCAATTGATAAAAAGGGAATTTCATTCCTTACGCAAAATTTTCCTGCGCAATTATCTGAAACGAACATATTAAATTCATAATGTCATTATAGGGCTTGGCTTCAGTACTATACATTATAAGATTCCACGTCAGTATAAGCTAGTCAGTCCTAAATCCATTAACGTCATTAATATTGATACTATGTGGGGCGTTCTGGTCGACTCGAGTCGGAAATTCTGGTAACGTACATATCTTCTAAGCGTAACGCAGATCATGTGTGTGTGCGTGTGTATGCCTGTGTGTGTGTGTGTACCTGGGTGTGAGTGTGTGTGTGTGTGTGTGCGTATTACTTTTGACCGTTTACTTTTTCCAGTGATCAGACTGCGCCCATGCTGGTGCCCCGCCTTGAGAACTTTAGTCGGACGAATCGAACCCAGTACCTCTTTTCTCTTCCTTTCTAAAGCCTGGTACTTATCGTATCGGCCTCTAATACCGAACCTCTAAGTCACGGAGACATAAACACACCAACGTCAGTTGTCAAGTAGTGGTGGGGAACAAAAGACACACACACGTACACATGTATGTATGTATGTATGTATATGTATGTATGTATGTATGTATGTAT
>NC_068991.1:63162433-63165207 GCF_001194135.2 Octopus bimaculoides
TATATATACGTACATATCTCTTTTTCTTTCTTTTACTTGTTTCAGTCATTTGACTGTGGCCATGCTGGAGCACCGCCTTTAGTCGAGCAAGTCGACCTCAGGACTTATTCTTTGTAAGCCTAGTACTTATTCTATCGGACTCTTTTGCCGAACCGCTAAGTTACGGGGACGTAAACACACCACCATCGGTTGTCAAGTGATGTTAAGGGGACAAACACAGACACACAAACATATACACACATACATATATTTATACATATATACGACAGGCTTCTTTCAGTTTTCGTCTACCAAATCCATTCACAAGGCTTTGGTCGGCCCGAGGCTATAGTAGAAGACACTTGCCCAAGGTGCTACGCAGTGGGACTGAAACCAGAACCATGTAGTTGGTAAGCAAGCTACTTACCACACACACACACACACACACACACACACACACACACACACACATATATATATACACAATATAGAACGTATACACACGATGTATGTTTTGCTAGTCTCTGTGTGTGTTTTGCTTTTTGGCATAAGAGAATATATTCTCATCAATGCGCCTAGTATTGAAACACCTGCGAGTCAGTCATATACAGGATAGATAACTCGCATCAGGTCTCATTCAGAAGCAATGGACATCGATGTTTCGTTCTGGAACTACAAATTTGCACACTTGTTTTTAACATATCAGAGACGTGTCAATTCAGATGTTTATCTTTTGTCAAACAAGTGGGGAAGAGAAAACACAGGACATGTTCAAGATTATAATCTTTATTTTAAATGAATTCCTTTCTCAGACATTATTTCAGAATTTGATCGAACCGCTTACGTCCTAGAAAGAGAAACAGTTCTATTGGGTCATCCCAAAAATAATGCCGTTTTTTAAATACTTCTTTTATTTTTCAAAATTAACATAAACAAATTTCTTTTTTAATCTAAAATATACTCTCCTTCATTTTCTACAATGCACTTCCATCTATCTGGTAGACTTGCAAGGATCCCCTTCCAAAATTCACTTGCTCGTGACGAAAAATACTCCTCCAGTACCGTTCTGATTTCGTCTACAGGATTCATATTTCTTCCGTCCAAATGATTTTGAAGACTGCAAAATAAATGATAATCAGATGGGGCAATGTCCAGTTAATATGGTGGGTCAGGCATCGTTTCCCATTCAAACAGCTCCAGCCTTTGGAATGTCATCCTCGCTGTATGTAGCCGAGCATTATCCTGATGGAATAACACCTTTCGTCTTGAAACCAAAGATGTTAGTTTTTTCTTCTAGCGCTGACTTGAATGACTGGTTGGATGACTAAATCCAAACTTCTATGCTAGTTCCTCAACAGTTACGATGGGATTTTGTTTGACCAGGGTTTGCAGGACGTCCTCGTCGAGCTCTACAGATCTTCCAGGACGAGACTCGTCTTCAAGGCTGTAGTTTCCGGCTCGGAATTTTTGGAACCACCTTTGACACTCGCTTACGCTTATTGTCCGATCCCCATTGCATTAATATTCCTCGCACTTTCCGTTGCGTTGTTACCTTTATTGAACTCATAAAGCAAATTATTCCGAATATGCACCTTTGTCACTTCCATTATAGCTTTGAAAAAATAACTTTTAAAATCGAACTGCACTGTTCAAAACTTGCACTAAGAATAAGTACAAGGTAAAATTACTACCTGCTTTTATAGTAAGTTGATGCAGGTAGTTTATCCCGTCCCGCTCCGACTTTTGGCTCATGCAATTGAAAAACAACATTATTTATGGGATGAGCCAATATTTCACAGGGAAACCACGCAATTCTGGTTCATTTCTTTCACCTAGAGTGATGATAGCTTGGGATGTAAGCGGCCCAGTAAATTTTCGAAAGAATGTCCACTTTCTCGCGACTCGAGTTTCCCACAATTGCCTTCGTCAGGCGAAAATACATACTGACAGATATGCACAGATACAAACACTCCACCACACACACATACAAACATGCACGCACGCACATTAATGTATAGTCAAGATGCTAACTTCTCAAACGTTGTTGCCGGTTTGATCCGACTACTCAGTACCTTGAGCATGTGTCTTCATCCCATATTCTTATGTCAAACAAAATACTGGCCCGTCAGTTTCATACATGTGTTTGTGTGTGCGCTTCCGTGTGTGTGTGCGCGTGTGCATTCGTGCACGCGTATGTTTGTGTGTATGTGAAGCTCTAATTCATGCAGTAGTATTCACAGGGAGAGAAAGAGAGATTACATGTGTGTATGTGTGTGTGTGTGTGTGTGTGTGTGTGTGTTGCTTATTTTCCTTCCTGTTACACTATACACACAACCATACACACACACACACACACACACACACACACACACACACACACACAAACATACAAACACACACATACATGCATGCATGCATACATGCATACATACATGCATGCATGCATACATATATACATACATACATACATACGTGAATGCATACATACATACACGTACACATACATGCATAGATAAACATATACATACATACCTATGCATGCATATATGCATACATACATAAATACACATACATGCATACATATACATACATACATACATACATACATACACATACATGCATACACATACATACATGCATACATACATACATACATACACATACATGCATATATATATACACACATGCATGCATACATATATACATACATACATACATACATACATACGTGAATGCATACATACATACACGTACACATACATGCATAGATAAACATATACATACATACCTATGCA
>NC_068991.1:63165955-63168488 GCF_001194135.2 Octopus bimaculoides
GCTGAGTTGCCGCTGTTGCTGATAATGTCACTACTACTGCTGCTACTAACACTACTGCATGTAAAGCTGCTGCTGTTGCTGTAGCTACTACTACTACTACTACTACTACTACTACTACTACTACGAATTTAACTATATTTTCTACTATAGGTACAAGGCCTGAAATTTGGGGGAGGAGTATAGTCGATTAATCGACCCCAGTACTAAACTGGTACTTAACTTATCGATCCCGAAAGGATGAAAGGCAAAGTCGACCTCGGTGGAATTTGAACTCAGAACGTAGCGGCAGACGAAATGCCGCTATGCATTTCACCCGGCGTGCTAACGATTCTGCCAGCTCGCCGTCTTACTTCTACTTTAACTATGGCGACGGTAATAGCAAGAGCGTCTCTAAGTGGTTGTCAGATCTGCTAGAAAAAAAGAGAAAAAAAAAAAGCCAAAGTTCTTTTTTGAAAACAACGAGTTGTCTTGTAATGAAAATAGCCATGGCTGCGTGGTAAGAAGATTGCTTCCCAAACACATGGCTCTGTTTTCAGCCCCACTGCATGGCACCTTGTGGGAGTGTGTTCTGCTATAACCTGAGGCCGACCAAAATCTTGTGAGTTGAGTTGGTAGACGGAAAATGAAAGAAGTTCGTCGTATATACATACATGTACACATACATACATACATACATGCATACATACATACATACATACATACATAAATGTGTATTTGTGTGTGTGTGTGTGTGTGTGTGTGTGTGTGTGTGTGTGTGAGGGTTTAGCCCTGAAAAAACTCAGGTAAAAGATTGATCAAAATGAAAGAGAAAATTGGTAAATCGTTTGACTAGAATAAAATTGTTACTCAAAATGTGTAAGAAAAGTTATTGAAAAGAGATCGATATTTGAATACTGATTGACAGATAAACTCTCGCATCTAATAAGAAGGGGTCAACACCTGTCATGAAATCCAGCATTGGAATATGCTAACGAGCCTTAGTCATGTTGACGAAGTTTTTTTGTGTTGTGAGCTCATAAGGAAGACCTTTTTCTTACATGACCTTTTCCCAAACATGGCTTCAGGCAACTATAGCGTAAGGGACTACAATGAACAAAAAGTAAGGGGTTACTAATTTAAAAGATTTCGATTGCCAGAACACAACACACGTGACAAAAGAACCCGGTAGAATACATACAAGATTTAGAAAGAAGTACAAAGGTCCGTTTGTTCGATGAAACCCTTCCAAAGCTTTGTCTCTGGACGGCTGCCGTCTAATATCTAAAACAAATGAAAAGATAAAAGGTAACGTATAAGGGATCACCAGCTTTGTTGGAGTAGGATTGAAATGACGCGTCACTTCATATGTCTCTGTTGTGTCGACGCCCCCAGGCGAAAAAGTAGGATCTCCCAAGACGTGTAAATAGAGGTAGTTTGTCCGTGGTGGAGTGTTGAGTAGTGTTGAGTAGCAGTCGAGTAGCAGCTGTGTAGCGGTTGAGTAGAGATCATCCGAAGGTGCAAGATAGCAGTAGCGTTGAGACATAACAGTATCCTTTAGTAAATATCCCCATCACTACATTCCGTAATATCGCCACTACTGTAAGGATCTCTTCTCATCGCAGCTGGTTGCCCTCTTGCCATCTTCACTCAAGAAATTCCAGCTTACTCATCTCTCCTTCTCTCATCACTCATGCCGTGTCCAGCACTCGAAACCCCACCCCAAACAGAGCACTAATTAGTATATCCGTTCCTTCAGTCACGGAACTTTCATTCTATGGAATTTCCCCCTTAGTTTAGTGAGAATGTGTACAGTCCTTGAGTTTGCTGCCTCCTCTTCACTCAAGGATATAAGCCCCTTGAGGTTTATACGGCAAACCCCAAAGTACCGACCTCATGAAAATGTGAGCCAGAGAGGACTGTACTCCTCGCCCCTTCACCCCGTAGCTATACTACTGAATCCCCTTACTTCTCGTAAACTTGCAACAGCTTAAGTGAAACGTTAACGGTATCGATCTTCACATATGTAAGAGGGCCTATGAAGAGCATGATCAGGGGTCAATCTTCTAGACCAATTCTTCCAGGTAAAAAGAAAAAATAAAGTTACGGACATGTTTTGGTTCTGTTTTGGTCCAAATCAGCAAAACATTTTTATCAAGCCTGCTAAATATTTCTTCTCAGTTCAATAAGGATTTTATTTTCCATTTCACTCACTCTCTCTCTCTCTTTTTTTTTGTTTTTTTGTTTTTTTGTTTTTTTTTTGTTTTTGCTATGCTAAATGGTTAAGAGACGTGTGCTAGAAAAATCATGAAGAAACAAGACACGCTTCATTCACGATTTCCAGTCAAACGCTGTCAAAATACTGAATAATTTATGAATTCATGTGAGATAGGCGTAGGAGTGGCTGTGTGGTAAGTAGCTTGCTTACCAACCACATGGTTCCGGGTTCATTCCCACTGCGTAGCACCTTGGGCAAGTGTCTCGGGCCGACCAAAGCCTTGTGAGTGGATTTGGTAGACGGAATCTGAAAGAAGCCTGTCGTATACATGTGTGTATA
>NC_068991.1:63168920-63169525 GCF_001194135.2 Octopus bimaculoides
CAACCGATGCTGGTGTGTTTACGTCCCCCCGTAACTTAGTGGTTCGGCAAAAGAGGACCGATAGAATAAGTACTAGGCTTACAAAGAATAAGTCTTGGGGTCGATTTGCTCGACTAAAGGCGGTGCTCCAGCATGGCCGCAGTCAAATGACTGAAACAAGTATAAGAGTAAAAGAGTAAAAGAGATACAACAATCTGACTTTTTATAACAAAAAGTTATTCATAAGCAAATTAACTCTACGTCGCCTTCACGTTTCAGTCTGCTAGAGATGAACTATTACGACATCAATTAAAAAAGCGTGAATTGTCTCATGAACTCCTATTACTGAATCTTCAGTATCAATCCAAGTTGTTGGCACTCCGTCGCTTACGACATCGAGGGTTCCAGTTGATCCGAACAACGGAATAGCCTGCTCGTCAAATTAACGTGCAAATGGCTGAGCACTCCACAGACACGTGTACCCTTAACGTAGTTATCGGGGATATTCAGCGAGACACAGATTATGACAAGGCTGGACCTTTGAATTACAGGCACAACAGAAACAGGAAGTAAGAGTGAGAGAAAGTTGTGGTGAAAGAGTACAGCAGGGTTCGCCCCCCCCCCCC
>NC_068991.1:63171063-63171609 GCF_001194135.2 Octopus bimaculoides
ATATATATATATATATATATATATATATATATATATATATATATATACATTTATGTGTGTGTGAGAGTGTGCGTACGCATGTGTGTGCGTACCTCTGTGTGTGTGTGTGTGTTGGAACTACAATGGAAGGAAGCACAGGAGGCACAAGTCTTAACAAATATGCTATCTGTTTAATTCTTTTAGAAAAGAAAAATATTAGACCCTCATCACAAGAAAACCATAAAAAGAGCGAGAAAGTGGAAAAGTAGCTGTTAACAAGGGGTAAATGGGCGAGGAATTAGAAATCAGATGGGAATAAGGCTCTAAGAAAGGGGCTAAGAAGGGAGAAGGGGCACAGGGGCGTACGCATTAGAGTGTATCCATGTTTTGGATATAAGTGGGGGACGTCGTGCTGGTTGTTATGTATAGAGGTGCACAAACACGAAGGTATAGTGGTGTGGGTAAGCAGGGGCGTGAGATGTTAATGTGTGCAATCGGGTGCACGTACGTAATATATATATTAAAAAAATAGAAATATATATATATATATATATATATATATATATC
>NC_068991.1:63172543-63173501 GCF_001194135.2 Octopus bimaculoides
ATATGTGTGTGTGTGTGTGTGTGTGTGTGTGTGTGTATATATGAGTAGCAGACAGTAAAAGAGCACATAATGAATCTTTTTAAAACCAAAGTATACAAATTGAATAATAACTCCAGGAAATTAATCAATTTAATAAATGTATTAATAATTTTAATTCGAAATATAATTTTAACACTCTTTTGACACCGAAATACAATTGTCTGATATTTACATTCTGCACCAATACACAGCCTTATCGACCCTTGTATGTAGTATTAACGACGATATAATCGCCCTCAATTCATATTTCATGTCTCACAAAACATATCGACTAATGGATGTTATAACTTTGTACAAAGCGCATTACAATGGATACGAAATGTTTTGAATTTTTGCTGAATAATACTTCGACGCACCATGAGATTTAGTGAATAGCTATATAGATATAGATTTAAACATGTCGAGTAATTTTGAACATCTGTGTTTATACAAATCTTTGCATATGAATATTCAATTAACGTAAAGTATAACAATCACAGGCAAAGAAACTTATGAATGTTTCTCGAAAACTTACCCGGTTTACCAGAAAATTTATCAAAATTAAATAGCACATACAACGAAAGTATACAAGTAATTTTGACTATAGTGTCTGCGTGTTTGCGTATGTGTTCGTATTTTTGTACACACACACACACACACAACTGTATATATGTCAATGCATTATATATGTATATATATATAATCTGCTCTGCATTGACAAGGGGCAATACCCTGAAACTAGTCTAGTCTGCAGATGCCAAACCAGCACAGGGGAAGCTGCTGACCTCCCCTGTTCGAAGGTTATAAAGGACACAGGTTCGTGTGTCACATAGCTAGCTAGAGGCGATGGCCTCTTGGAGCTAATCCACGGCAGCATTCGTCCTAATTTTGGGACTACCATGTTGGCTTGGCGATAACTATTAATTTATATTATATATAT
>NC_068991.1:63173747-63177198 GCF_001194135.2 Octopus bimaculoides
AATGTTAGCCAAATTCCATTGAGCGAATATATAGAAACATGTGGTCAGAAAATGTAACTAATTTTTCCTTTCCACAAATCATATGACACAAGTAAGTTTGGAAGAAAGATGAAAGAAAAACGGTTTATTAAGATGTTCAAACCTGTTCTGAATGCAAATAACAAAAATATAACAACTAGTTAATGATGTGGATTAAAAAATATCTTTAACATATGAATATAAACAAATTGCAGAAGACTCCCACCAATTGAAATAAAAACGATCGAAACCAACTAAGTTTGCTCACTCATAAAACCATTACATTTAAACCGAAAGTTAATTGGTTAAAATAAAGGCAGGATGAATGCTAGTAATATCGGTACGCCCGGCAAACCGTGGCCTTTAAGATGCATGCGGATTGGTCAAAACCGTATTCCAAAAATTCGGCTTCTTGAGCCTTCTAAGAGGTACAAAATGGAAGACATCAGTTATTTTAATACAGTTGTCAAGAACTCGACTGTCAGTTAAATACATTTTGAAATCTCATGATTACTACGAACGTATGAAAGCGCTAATTGAACTTTATGAACATTAAAAAATATTTTTCAATGTTTAACACACTTCAACATTGTAAAAAAAATAATATTTTTCAAAAAATACCATAATAAGAAACGTGAAAACTAGACAATGTTTTAACTTTATTCAACTGATATATTATTCTATACAAATTTACACAAATTCGGAAAATATATATATGTGCGCGCGCGCGCGTGTGCACGTGTGTGTGTGTGAAAAGGTATGAGAAACAAAAGATGTATATATTTGTTCCCTACGTACATTTCACCATTCTGGCTATTTGTACCCTCTGCAGTAGGTATTCAAAATTCTTGCACTATGTAAATATAATGCTTTATTGCGTTACGTATACATAAATCAAATGCATCAAGCATTCTACCACGATGGTGAAACGCACGTAGGAAATAAATTATATAAATAGCATCTTGTTTTTATCGTATTTTTGGGGGGTTTTTCATGTATTTTCTCTGTATATAATAACCTGTAATACTAGTCAGTACAGTAGTGAGGCTATAGTAGTAACCACACGACTTTGCTAAAAGAACAGGCTGGTTGATGATTCTCTACATGGGGTTTAAAACTTACTAGTCGTACAATAAGCTACGTATGCCAAACCAACCTGTCGCCACTCACTTCAACACTACAAGTCATTCGATCACTTACTTATCAGCGTGCAGCATCGCCGTACAACCTGGATACACATTCTCCAGGAAACGGAATGAACAACGTTCCATATTTGAACTTGGCACCATGTCTCCGACAGGTTTAAATGAACGTTTTTTTATTCTTGTACAGCTACACTTCGTTTTTTTAGTTCATTAAACCCTTTCTTATCCATAAACTCCTCTCTCATTTCAAATCATTCTCGATTTTGCCTGTTTCGCTTCATTCCATTACTTTTCCCGTCTCACACTTTCTCCGACCACTACTTGTTCGTGTACGAAGCTCACGCGGTCCTGTTTACATTATTATTTTGCAGCCAATTTATTTTTTTTCAACTTAGAGAATGTAAAACTCTGCTGTCCCTCGTTAAGTTCCTTTCAGCTTTTCACTGAAGAAGGACAATATCGAAAACGTTGGATTTTTCCAATCCGCGCAACAAGTTCACTGGGCTTTTTAATTTTTTTTTTTTTACCTATTCTACTGCATAAAATAAGTCTTGCCGGTGCAGACCAACACTAGCCTCTTTGGAGTCTGTTTCACCATATGTATGTATATGTACGTAATGGGTTCGGAATACTATATTCAGTATACTATAATGGGGAGTGTCAGTTTCTCAACGAAAGATGCAGCTAAATGGTAATCCATTAAACCAAACGGAGAAGATTTCTATTTGCTTTCGTATTTGAAGTTGACAGTGGGCGTTGCTTCTGCTCCTAACTATTAAAATATTATTCTGCAATAATAATACATACATACATACATACATACATACATACATACAAATCTACATACATACACACATACATACAAACATACATATGTATGTATATATATATATATATATATATATATATATATATATACACACATATATATATTTAGATATACATACATATACATATAAGTATATATGTATGTGTATATGTATATATATATGTATACCCACCTGTATATATTATATGTATGCATGTATGTCTGTATCTACTATCTAGCCTGGAATATAAGAGTGCACTTCTGTATTTTGACCTCTTAACGATCTATCTATATATAGATACAAATGTTTATACATGTACACACACACACACACACACACACGCACACATGTATATATGCATGTGTATATTTGTATATGTATATATATATATATATATATATATATATATATATATATATATATATATATGTTGTATATAAGGTCCGCATACAGATGTGTGTATATGTGCGTTGTGTTCTTCTAGCACTAATTCACCTATTATTATATAGTTACTTCTCTTCAAACGAAAATACAGATTAACAAGGGAGCGACAAAGAATGCGATAATCAGTCTTATCTCGAGATACAATTAGAGACTTAGAAGAGAAATAAATAGACGAAGATAAGATATTACAGAGCTTTACCAAAAAGAGCAGATGCAATAACAACGCAATCAACAACAACAACAGCAAGAACGACAGCAACAACAAACACCGGTGATGGATCAAAAACGTTAATGTATATCACTAAAGGGGAAAAAAATTAAAATCATGGAGAGCAGATCTGAAGTTGTTTATATATTAAGTTATATATTCGCTGTTGTTGTTGTTGTTGCAATTCTTCTTCTTCTTCTTCTTCTTCTTCTTCTTCTTCTTCTTCTTCTTCTTCTTCTTCTTCTTCTTCTTCTTCTTCTTCTTCTTCTTCTTATTATTATTATTATTATTATTATTATTATTATTATTATTATTATTATTATTATTATTATTATTATTATTATTAAGTCGTTGAACTGGCAGAATCGTTAGCACGCCGGGCGAAATGCTGAGCGCTATTTTGTCTGCCGCTACATTCTGAGTTCAAATTCCACCGAGGTCGATATTGTCTTTTATCCTTTCGAGGTCGATTAAGTAAGTATTAGTTACGCACTGGGGTCGACGTAATTTGAGGCGCTGAGTTTCCAGTAGAAAGGATTATTACTGTTGTTGCTGTTGCTGTTATTATTATTATTATTATTATTATTATTATTATTATTATTATTATTATTGCCTCTGCACAGCTTCGAACGCTGGAGATGTTCTACGGTGCCAGCTGTTCACTACCAGTTAAGAAGGATGCTGAATGGTCGCAAGAACTGAAACAAACACTAGTCTGTCCAAAAACAGACAGAACTAGTCGTTTCAGTTAGGGAAGTGGAGGAAATTAGCCCAAAAATGGGCAACTGGAAAGCCCCGGGACCGGTAAGTTACGGGGAAGTTAACAC
>NC_068991.1:63177614-63178263 GCF_001194135.2 Octopus bimaculoides
ATATATATATATATATATATATATATATATATATATATATACACTTATACACACACATACGCACGTACAAATATATGTGTGTGTATGTGTTTCAGCTACTATGTAAGTGAGTGTGTACGTATATATGTGTGTAGGTGTGTGTATATGCATGCAATGTATGTATGTAGCTTAATAATCGGACTTCACACCCGAGTTTCGTATGTTGCTACTAACCATACAATGCACGAAACTCTCGGCTTGATAGTCACTCTGCAACTTCTGTCGATTACTAATAATAATAATAAAAAACATATATATCATGTTTTGAGTTCTATTTTCCTGATTGTATCATCAAACCTCTCCCGCTCCTCTTTCTCTTCCTCTCTGATATAGCCATATCACGTGATTTCGAATTTTGAATCCCAGGTGCAGTAAGAGTCACTGACGAGGCGCAGTAAGGGCCACTGACGAAAACTAAGATGCTCTGCATCAGAATTCGAGATCACAAGATATGGCTATATCTGAAACCGTAGGGAGCTTTGCCTCCCTTAACTTACTAAGCGCCTTTGTGACTAATGACTCGTTTTTACTCTTATTTCTTGCAATGCTTGTAGTACATTGTACTCTTCGTTACTTTAGTGGCGTCCATATATATATATATATATATATA
>NC_068991.1:63180121-63182537 GCF_001194135.2 Octopus bimaculoides
TGTGTGTGTGTGTGTGTGTGTGTGTGTGTGTGTGTGTGTGTGTGTGTGTGTGTAAATGTATGTGTGTGCGTGTATGTATGTGTATGGTTAGCATGTGTTCCCACTAACGTCCCACTATATGACCCTGTCATTACACTTTATATTACCATCTGTGCAGAGTTTTTGTTCTTCAAATTTATTGTCGACAATTCATTTGCTTAATTCACTCGTACCACCTTGTGCCTACTTATCTGGCAGAATCGCAAGAGCCTCACCCAAAATTCTATACTTAGTTTATTCAGATTTCTTATCTTTCCTAGTTCAAATTCCGCCAGGACCAACTTTGCCTTTCATTCTCTCGAGGTCGATAAAATAGAATACCAATCCAATACTTGGGTCGGTAAAATGAAGTACTGTGGTCGAAATAATCGATTTAATTCTACATTTAAAATTGCTAACCACAAGCCAAAATTTGAAACAATTATTATTATTGAGTGAAAGAGCAGCGCATGCCATCAAAGTGACACATATACGAATATACGAAGTCCAATATATCCGTCATGACTACCCGTCTGATAAGAGTACATCAGGTACATACATTGCAACTATATGTGCGTGACATGGTGATTTCATATCAAGATAAACAACGCATGACCTTGCGGGGGGGGGGGCAGTTAGAATTTTCTTTAGGTCGAGTAGCCCATCCTGCACAAAAGATCCCTGAATAAGAGTTGTTTAAGAATGTTGAACGAAACATCCAATTTTCCAGAAGTGAATTAGTCAAATTCCAAAGAATTCCTCTCAGCACATGGCTATGATACTTCCACAACTCTGTCCGTGGTCAGAGATGCACATATTGTCAGCCACCAAGGGACATGCTCAACTGGTTAAGGTCAAACAACTGACAAGCAAATCTGTGGTATTGAGCAGAATATTTGCTGTAGTTTGAACCTGGAACCGTATGGTTGGGAAGCCAACTTCTTACGATACAGCCACATACGTATATAGGAATTATATATATACATACATACATACATACATACATACATACAAGCTTGTTGGTTCGTACAAGGTTGTTTGTTCGGCAACAGAAACCGATAAAGGATCTGGATAAAAAAAATATATAGTACTAGGGTCGTCTGGTACGCCTAAAGCCCTTCGAGGTTGTGCTCCAGCGGAGCCGCTGTCAAATGGCTGAAACGAGTAAAAGATAAGATATAAAACTTATAAGATCATCCTCGTTATCATTGCTATCAGCATCAGCTGTAGCGGCTCTATACATGATGGCAATAATATCCACGTCAGCAACAACAATAAGAAGAACTATAAAGAATAACGAAAGAGGACAACGCAATCAACAACGATAACAACAAATATGATGACGACGGCTACTGAATGATAGGATCGAACGACAGCAATAATACGAGCAACAGAAATAAGAATAAGAGCGGTAATGATAATAATAATAATAATAATAACAATAATAATAATAATAATAATAATAATAATAATAATAATAATAATAATAATGATAATAATAAAAATACTAATAATATTCAGACAAATACATAACAAAAAACACCAGGACTTACAAATATATATAACATACAGAAAATTGCACTACTGAGCACTGCACACATCCTACGCAAAACACTTTCAATACAGTAACCACAAGAGCGTCACAGCAAACCACAGCACATACCCAAGGCGCACAGAGCTGCGCTCGGTAGTGAAGTGAAAGCACGTTATAAAAATAAAACTACTGAACAATAATGATAATAATAATAATAATAACAACAACAACAACAAGAACAACAACAATAATAATAATAATATATGGATTGCCATTTAAGCAGATGTAAAACGCGGACAGTTTAATATTGATAACATTACAGCTGCCATCTTGATGACGTCAGCCATTGAACGAAAGACGCCATTAATTTGAATTATATATCGAACAAATTTATCAGCTGACATTGTCCCATGTTTCTACGTGTAAATATGTATGTATGTATGTATGTATGTATGTATGCATGTTTGCATGTATGTATGTATGTATGTATGTATGTATGTATGTATGTATGTGTGTGTGTATGTATGTGTGTGTGTGTGAATGTGCGTAAGCATCTTTGTTAGTGTCTGTGTACATCTGTGGGTATTTTTGGAAATGTGGCCGTATGTACGGATGTATGTGTATGCGTATTGGTATGTATATATGTATGCTTGTTCGCATGTTAGTATGTACGAATGTATGTGTGTGTGTGTGTGTGTGTGTGCGTGTGTGTGCGCGCGCGTGCGTGTACCACGTACATTGGTTGATTTGTGAACGAATGAATCTGTGCGTGTATGTAGTTTTATACATATACGTATACTCATACATATTCGCAAACGCACAACAACACACACATACATGTATATATACATATATATATATATA
>NC_068991.1:63185075-63191747 GCF_001194135.2 Octopus bimaculoides
TATGTATGTATGTATATATATATATACATACACACACACACACACACACACACACACACACACACACACACACACACATATATATATATATATATATATACATACACACACACACACATATATATATATGCATATGTATATAGGTATGTGTGCATATATTATACATACATGCATGCATACATACATACATACATACATACATACATACATACATACATACATATACACACATACACATATCTGCCCTGCAGATATAAATATCTCTTTGAAAATCCAAGAAAAAGAGGATTTCTATTGACAACTGCTTCGAAACCTCCAGCTTCTATATCTGGACTATGAATTCCTATTCATACCAATAATAATTGGAGCACTAGATTTCGTTAGTGAATGCTCAAAGGAAAATCTGATTAAACTTGGACTTACAGAAAGAGAAATCGATCAGCTAATTCGTACATTACAAGTGCAATCTGTGAGTGGAACAGTAAAAATATGCAAGACTTTTCTCAAGTTCCAAATGTGAATTTGTCTGTGTTAACTACATCCCAAAGATGGAAGCTTGTATCTTTGTTGGAAACTGGCTCCCTCCTCATTGGAAGATTTATAATAATTAAAAAATAGAAGAAGAGACATACATACATGTGTGTGAGTGTTTGTTTGTTCTCCCACCACCACGCCACTTGACAACGGGTGTTGATATGCTTATACCCCCGTAAGTTAGCGGTTCGGCATAAAACATCGATAGAATAAATACCTGACTTAAAAACATAAGTACTAGTGTCGTAGCCCGGTACTTCTTTTATCGGTTTGCTTTTCACCGAACCGCTAAGTTACGGGGAGGTAAACACACCAACACCGGTTGTCAAGCTGTGGTGGGGGACAAATACACACATACATATTTAGTAGCAGAGCCCCAACATGGCTGCAGTCAGACAGCTCACTTCGATATAACATTAAACACAACTCGATACTTATCTCTCTATCTGTTTTTCTATACATTAAAATGAACTATCTCACCAACTCTCTGTCTAAATATTTGTATATCAATTTGTATATTTATGCAAATCTGCCCAGCCGTATTTACAATGCGATTTCAAATATAATCCATTAACTTATTACAAAACCATAATAAATACGGGAGAACCGTCGTATTGAAAAAATGTAGTAAATACATTATGAATATAATACATAAGACAGCTTAAGTGCAAATGTTTAGAGCGTTGTCTATGCAAGTATTCTATATTAATAAAAGCGAAATTCTCTCTGTCCGTCTGGGACCCCTGTGTCCCAGTCTACATTTGCTCTACATAGACACATTATGTGGTTTTTGGAATGAGGATGATCCCCGGATTGATAATCTGCTCATCATTTGGTTCTTGAACATCCAGCATTGGGATCTGATTTAGAAACCTTTTGGGTTGCTATTTCTAGCAGGTAAAGCTTGGCTGATTCACGGCACCTTACTTGGCGTTTGTCAGATGACGTCAGAGATCAAGGAGTGGGGGGACACTCGCTTCGTTAATTTTACGTCGAGTAAGAACTTTGGGACAAATTGACCAACAGTTGGAATTCGACTTGGGACTGAAACAATAGAATGATTGGATTACATAATTAATTCTCATCTGTCCTTAACCTCTGATTAAACACCACCGGGGCATATAGTCATTATAGACGTATTATAGTCATGCTATTCAATTTTCCTTAGTTTCGGGCCACAAGCTTAATAAGCCTTCCGCAGGAGCCGGCTTAAAAGTCCGCACAGAGTGCGGACTTTTAAGTTAGCATAATACAATACACAAACGCCCCTAAACCCCGCAAAACAAATAAAAAGCGTTGGTTTAGAAAAGAGGGTCTCAACCATTTTTTACGTGTGGACCCCTTTGATTAATATTTTATTCTGCTGGACACCGCCTCATAGCCATTCGATGTTTAAAAACTAGCTTTATAGAAACGGCGGCGAGCTGGCAGAAACGTTAACACGCCAGGCGAAATGCTTAGCGGTATTTCGTCTGCCGTTACGTTCTGAGTTCAAATTCCGTCGAAGTCGACTTTGCCTTTCATCCTTCCGCGGTCGATAAATTAAATACCAGTTACGCACTGGGTCGATGTAATCAACTTTATCCTTGTTTATCCCATCTATGTTTAGCCCCTTGTGGACAATAAAGAAATAAGAAACGTCTTTCAAAATTCCTAATTTGTTCTTCACACATTAACTTGTGACGGTTGAACTATGTAAATCGTTATCTTTTATCACGTGTTTCACTCATTGGACTGTAGTCATGCTGGGGTACCGCCTTGAAAATGTTTTAGCAGACTAAATAGACCCCAGTACTTAAATTTGAATCCCGCTATCTACATGTAACAGTTTATTATCAGTAATATTCACCTGCAATAAGAAACTCTCCACTACATCCAACTAAATCATTATTTTATTAATTAAAAAGTATATATTAGCGGCAGAGGCAATATTAATACAAAGAGGTAAGATTTAGCCCCACTTAAACGTGGAAGTTCCGTTAGAACAAGTTATACTGCGGTTGATACCACGAGAGAAGCCAATATTAGAGTTTCTTTCATGATATCTACCGCAGTATAGTTTGTTCGAACAGATCATCTACGTTTAAGTGGGGATAAATATTTGATTAATGTAAAGATGTCACAGAAACAGAAACTATTGAATATCGAACAAAATAAATTGAGATAATCGGTTGAATCCCATTGGATTATAAGTTCCATTTTCACCGAGGTCGACATTACCTTTCCTACTTCAGAGATCGATATTAAAAAAAAAAATTGAACCATTCAAACACTACTGTCGATAGACTTGTCTGTTCTTGTTATCCTAAAAGCTTAATCGGTTTGTGGATACATTAAGAATCTATGTAAAAGTTTAAGGCTGCGAAACGTTCGGCTTGGCAGGCAAAATGCTTAGTAATATTTCCTCCGGTTCTTTATACGCTGATTTAAAATTTCACCGAGGTTAACTTTGCTTTTCATCCCTTCGGGGTCGTTGTAATCGATTTGTCCCCTCCCACTAAAATTCCTGGCCTTGGGACAAAATTTGTTACAGAGGCAGGCACTAGAGAGTATCGAGAACAATGAAGGAGATACGTATTTGGTTGAACCCCTTTGGATTGTAAACCGACGTCGACTTTACCTTTATATTCCAGAGATCGATATAAAAAATAAAGAAAAAAACCTATCAATCAAACACTGCTGTCGATAGAATCTACTATTCTCTATACCCTCAAAAATTTATTGATTTGGTGTACGTTAAAAATCGATATATAAGATTGCTTTCTCTCTCTCTCTCTTTCGTTCTCTGTCTCTCTGTCTATTTGTCTATCTCTCTCATTCTCCTTCTCTTCACCCGGCTAAATGTGTGACTTGGTGCATAAATTAGAATTCAATATTTAGTCCAAAGTTCGACTCGCATCGATGTTGATTTTTGCTTTTCATTCTTTTAATTTCTTATTTTTTTTAAGGTTCAATAGAATATATATACAATTCTTTTTTTTTTTGTATTTTTCACACACACACACACATGCACACACACGCACATACATACATGTATGCACCCTCTCTCAGACACATACTCTCTCTCGTACACGCACACACACGTGCGCACTCTCACACTCACGTACATGCAGATATGTGCCTGAGTAAGGCCGCCTTAAAAGTATTATAGGCTCCCGCGGAAATCAATACACAGGGCCCCACAGTATCTATTTATTGACAGCAAGTCAGAACATCCATAGATGAGAATTGGGCCACTAAATCCGTGACCACGCCTTCCTCCTGGAAAATCATTGCATAGAGCCCTATAGTATATATTTATTACGACCAAGTCAGAGCATCTATAGATCAGAAATGGGTTCCTAGATCCGTGAGGCTCCCGTGAAAATCATTGCACAGAGCCCTATAGCATTTATTTATTGACAGCAAGCCAGAACATCCATAGATCAGACCTGGGCCTCTAGACCAGTGAGAACCCTGGTGTCTAATGCCCTCAGACGATTGTTGTTGGCACTCCGTCGCTTACGACGTCGAGGGTTCCAGTTCATCCGATCAACGGAACAGCCTGCTCGTGAAATTAACGTGCAAGTGGCTGAGCACTCCACAGACACGTGTACCCTTAACGTAGTTCTCGGGGAGATTCAGCGTGACACAGTGTGACAAGGCTGACCCTTTGAATTACAGGCACAACAGAAACAGGAAGTAAGAGTGAGAGAAAGTTGTGGTGAAAGAGTACAGCAGGGTTCGCTACCATCCCATGCCGGAGCCTTGTGGAACTTAAGGTGTTTTCGCTCAATAAACACTCACAACGCACGTCTGGGAATCGAAACCACGATCCTACGACCGCGAGTCCGCTGCCCTAACCACTAGGCCATTGCGCCTCCACTCCCGCAGACGATACAGCGTCTGAATATGAATGAAAATGTGTGCGTGCGAGTGTGTGTTGTGTGTTGAATGTATATTGTGTGATGTATGCGCGTGGTGTGTGATGTATGTGTGTGCTTGACATAAACACTGTCGGTTAGAGTAAAATGAAAAACAAGACCGATGTTATGCCACAAAGATAATTTACCACAGTCTGATAAAATAATAATACCTGACGGAAATAAGTAGTGAAATCGATATGATCGATTAAAATCCTTTGAAGTCCGTGCTCCAGCTCGGTCGCACTCCTGTGATTGAAATCAGTTTAAACAATAATATATTCAGACAGTATTTCATACAAGGCCAACACAGCAATGTTTAAAATCGATTGCAGTGGCAAAATATTACACACTACACACCACGTACAAACACAGACAAACACGCACACGCAAACATATACACACATACACATACACATACAGAAATACTCGCGAACGCGTATGTATAACACTACGTGTGTGGGCTTGTGTCTATAAACATATATACACAGAGAGAGGTTGGGAGGAGGAAGTGTCAGACAGACAGGCAGACAGACAGATAGATAGATAGATAAACAGACAGACAGACAAACAGACAGACAGGCAGACAGACTGACAGACAGAGAGAAAGAGAGAGGGGGAGAGTGATATAGATAGATAAATAGACAGAAAGACAGACAGATCGACAGATAGACAGACAGACAGACAAACAGACAGATAGACAAACAGACAGATAGATAGATAGATAGATTGAAACATAGCTGTTTCTGGGAGTAGGGCAATAGTGCGAACCAGACAAATAGAGAGAAAGAAAGAGCAAAAGAGACGAAGTAAAAGAGTTAATATGAGAAAGGTTGTTTTATTGTCTTCTTGACATGTCATTTTACAAACTATTTTATTGATTAGCTGTCATTGATCAATACGCTATTATATTTTCAATATTACACTCGAATCGATACAATGATGTAATGAATGTTATTGTCAATATTAAGGCATAATCGATATTTATTGTATAACCGATGGCTTTTGGGGCACACCCTCCCCAGATCCGTACTCGCACTTGTTCTCGCATATTCTTTAATTACTTAGGGTTTTTGCTTGGTTTTCTTTACTTTTCTTCTTTTACCATCACGGCAACGGCCACAATGGAGTCATACCTTCCAAGCTGAATATCTTGTGCGCTTTGGGTCGATACTGTTGTTGTTGGCACTCCGTCACTTACGACGTCGAGGGTTCCAGTTGATCCGATCAACGGAACAGCCTGCTCGTGAAATTAACGTGCAAGTGGTTGAGCACTCCACAGACACGTGTACCCTTAACGTAGCTCTCGGGGATATTCAGCGTGACACAGTGTGACAAGGCTGACCCTTTTGAATTACAGGCACAAAAGAAACAGGAAGTAAGAGTGAGAGAAAGTTGTGGTGGAAGAGTACAGCAGGGTTCGCCACCATCCCCTGCCGGAGCCCCGTGGAGCTTTAGGTGTTTCCGCTCAATAAACACTCACAACGCCCGGTTTGGGAATCGAAACCGCGATCCTATGACCGCGAGTTCGCTGCCCTAACCACTGGGCTATTGCGCCTCCACGGGTCGATACTATGTACTGTATATATTAACATATAAGACGCACTTCTTCAAATATATGTCTCAAAAATATCGCATCGGGTCCAAATATATATCGCAAAGATATTTTGATCCAAGACGCTCACTGTTCTCCGCTAATTTTAATCCAGACATTCTCTTCTACAAAACCTGACTCCATTATAAAAACAATAATAAAAATCTTTTCTCTTGGGGATTACATCAGCATTGGTACTTGACTGGTGCTTATTTTATTGACCCCGAAAGCATTAAAGGTAAAGTCGATCCCAGTGGAGTTCGAAGGCAGAATATAACGGTGAACGAAATGACGATAAGCATTTTGTCTGGCGCGCTAACGGTTCTGCTAGCAACACGCTGTAAAAATAATAATAATAATAATAATAATAATAATAATAATCGTTTCTACTAAAGGCACAAGGCCTGAAATTTTGGGGGAGGGGACTAGTTGATTACACCGACCCTTGTGTTTCACTGGTACTTGATCTATCGAAGCCAAAAGGTAAATTCGACCTCGGTAGAATTTGAACTCAGAACGTAAAGACGAATGAAATACCGCTAAGCATTTTGCCCGCTTGCTAGCGATTCTGCCAGCTCGCCGCCTTAATAATAATAATAATAATAATAATAATAATAATAATAATAATAATAATAATAATAA
>NC_068991.1:63192009-63193176 GCF_001194135.2 Octopus bimaculoides
AATAATAATAATAATAATAATAATAATAATAATAATAATAATAATAATAATAATAATAATAATAATAATAATAATAATAATAATAATAATAATAATAAAAATAATAATAATAATAATGATGATGATGATAATGATAATAATAATAATAATAATAATAATAATAATAATAATAATAATAATAATAATAATAATTCTCTATCATAACTTTTGCATTTTGCGTCGGTAGTCGCGTATATTACTATTTCATCCTTCTTTAGAATCAACATTCTTGGATCCCATACCCTTTCAGGATATTGCTTGCTTTGTTCTGTACTCAACGTTATCAGTTAGCTAAAAGGTTCCGTGCCGGTGTGATCACAATAAGCGGCTTTCACTGCATTAATTTGTTGCGTTGCAATTTGGAGCAGCCAGATCTCTAACCCTCTGACCACAACTTGCAGCATATCACATGTTACACAGGATCAATGAAGGAAGAGACAGACAAAGTGAAAGAGAGAGAGAGAGAGAGAGACAGACAGACAGACCGACAGACAGATAGACAGAGATCACGGGAAGAGGGTGGTGCAGGCTTCATGACCTCGACCCAAAACTGCAGTTGCCATTATTGTTGATCACAAAATCAATATACCTGATGGACACTTCTTTGAGTGGGTGTACATAAACACATAAAAAGTAGATATACATAGATTGTACATACATGTGCGTGGTATAAATAGATAAATAAATAACACACACACATACACATATATATATATACACACGCACACACCCACACATAAATGCACACATGTCAATCGAAGAAAGTGGTACATGAAGGTAGACAATACAGTTTCGGTTTATCTAAAAAAACATATTCGATCAATGACAATGCACAGTCGACAAGTAGTTGGGGGTATGATTTATAACTAACAGCATTTAATAAACGGAATGGATTGACCTAACGTAATACAAAATTTTAAAAATATTTTCTTCTATATACATACGTACGCACACATATATATATACATACATACATACATACATACATACATACATACATAGATACATATTTATATATATATTTATATTTATATACTGAGGGTGATAAATTGAATATTAATTTAATTAATTTAAAACCAGTGGCTTAGCAGTGGTCATCTCTTCTTATACGCATGTAATACGTATATA
>NC_068991.1:63193452-63194477 GCF_001194135.2 Octopus bimaculoides
CATATAGATGTTCAGTTATAATAAAAACAACTTTACATTAATTCGAAGGAGTACTCAATACATTGGGTAGAGTACAAATTTATTATTCTTTCACAAGAATAGTATTGATAACGACCTCGACGTTTCGGCCAGCTAAGCCATTATTCTAAGTATAATTTTAACCATTATATATATTATTTCCTTCGAAAGAAATTTTTTTTTTTTTTTTTCCTGAAATACTTTGCCTAAATAGAAAAGGTATGGCTGTGTGGTTAAAAAGTTCGCTTTGCAACCACGTGTCTTCAGGTTTAGACCTACTGCGCATTTTGTACAATAACCCCGGTCAAACCAATATGTTGTGAATGAATTCGCTAGGTGGAAACTGTGTGGAATTACGTCTTATATATGCAAACACAAAAAAGCTGGCAATCAATTATGATAACCAACAACAGTAACCAATTCTATATAACTGGTATCTAGATTGATTGATTATTTCACTAATTGCACAGTATGATTGCACAGTATGTTTCTTCTAGCCAACCAAGGCGGGGATTTTGTCTGGTGGGGTTCTTATTCTCGGGGGTATTTTGTCCTAGTACCATACATACATACATGCATACACACACACATTTCTATCTATCTATCTATCTATCTATCTATCTATAGCTTCCCAACCACATGGTTCTGGGTTCAGCTCCACTGCGTGGTACCTAGCGCTTGTATCTTCGAGTACAGCCTCGGGCCGATTAAATCTTTGTGAGTGGATTTACGGAAACCGAAAGAAACCAGTCATATCGATGTGTGTGTCTGTCTTTGTGACTGTATTTATCCCTCACCACTTCTTGACAAACGGTGTGTTTATGTCCCCGTAACTTAGCGGTTCGGCAAAAGCGCCCGATACAACAACTACCAGGCTTAAAAAGAAAAAAAAGTACTGAGTTCAATTCTCCAAGGTGATTACTCGAGCGTGGTCGCAGTCTAACGATTGAAGCGAATAAAAGAGAAGAAATATATAAGACTAAAATGTTTTGAGGGATGTCCAGAAT
>NC_068991.1:63194487-63197373 GCF_001194135.2 Octopus bimaculoides
AAGACTAAAATGTTTTGAGGGATGTCCAGAATACTATATGAATCTTTTCTACTCTAAGCACAAGGACCGAAATTTTTGGGAGAGTAGGCCAGTCGATTTCATCGACCTCAGTACGCAACTGGTACTTAATTTATCGACCTCAAAAGGATGAAAGGCAAAGTCGACATCGGTGGAACTTGAACTCAGAACGTAAAGACAGACGAAATACTGCTAAGCATTTCGCCCGGCATGCTAACGATTCCGCCAGCTCGCCGCCTTAAGAATACTATATGAAGAATAATAAGGTTAGTCAGAAGGAACTATTCCTTAGTTTATAAATAGATATGGAAAGAATAAAATAAAATATTGACGTTTAAGATTTCGTGTAGCGCTTGCCACTCCTTGGCTTTCTACCGGTGCGAGCATTATCAAACGTTAGCCAATTCTTTACGATTCTAGTCACGTATTTCATTTTATTGTATTTTATTTCGCATTATTTCATTCCATTTAATTACATTTCATGGGAAAATTTTAAAGGTTTTTCTATACCTGTATACAAGAATTCTTTTACTTCCTCAGCTTAGCATTATTCCATTTCAGGCGGCGAACTGGCTAAGGCGGCAAGCTTGCTGAATCGTTAGTGCGCCGGGCTGCATGCTTAGTGGTATTTTACCCGTTGCTACGTTCTGAGTTCAAATACTGCCGAGGTCGACTTTACCTTTCATCCCCTGGGTCGATAATTTAAGTACCAGTTTAACATTGAGGTCGATGTAATCGACAAGTCTCCATCCCCCAAATTGCAGGCCTTTTGCCTGTGGTAGAAAAGATTATTCCATTTCAAACACTATGCAACAGATAAACATAAAGTTTCGACAAACCATTTACTCGACACGTACTGAACATAGCTATCTCCTTCAATTTAGTCAATTCAATTTTCGTACACATACACGGACCATGTGCATAAAAGCACACATGTTTATATAGCTGACAGACGAAAAACGTCTACTCCGGGCACCGGAACTGCCAGACCATGTGATTTCGACGTGTCCCATCTCTTCAGTGATAGATATGCAGTTGTCGCATCCCAGCCAAATCTCACTGCTAGCGATATATGGAATTTGAGGGCCTATTCAGGCACTGATGTCACTAATAACTAGTAGGCTTGTTAAAAAATAACTATTAGCGGCCGAAGTGGCGTTAATACAAAAAGGCAATCTTTATATCCAACTTAACGTGGATGTATTGTTAGAGCGCCGAATAATATGCTATTTGCCTGGTCATTAGCGATATCAGTGCCTGAAGAGGCACTGAAATTCTATAGAGCTCTAACAATAAGATTTGGCTGGTATATTGGCTACCAGACGTCTGCCACTGAAGACACGGAGCGTGTGGAAATCATGTGATCAGACAGTTTCGACACGCGTAGCAAGATTCTCGTCTGCCAGCAATATAGATATATGTGCTTTTATGTACCATGTATCTATACGAGAGGAACTGCCAAAGCTAATAACGCAGTATTCAGGGGTCTAACAATACATCCACGTTAAGATGGATATGAAGATTGCCTTTTGGTATTCGTACTGCTTATATACTCCTTACTCTTTTACTTGTTTCAGTCATTTGACTGCGGCCATGCTGGAGCACCACCTTTAGTCGAGCAAATCGATCCCGGGACTTATTCTTTGTAAGCTTAGTACTTATTCTATCGGTCTCTTTGGCCGAACCGCTAAGTTACAGGGACATTAAACACACCAGCATCGGTTGTCAAACAATGCTAGGGGGACAAACACAGACACACAAGCATATACACACACATACATATATATATACATATATACGACGGGCTTCTTTCAGTTTCCGTCTACCAAATCCACTCACAAGGCTTTGGTCGGCTCGAGGCTATTCTAGAAGACACTTGCCCAAGATGCCACGCAGTGAGACTGAACCCGGAAACCATGTGATTGGCAAGCAAGCTACTTACCACACAGCCACTCCGGCGCCTAATAGCCTTACAAACAATGTTTCCAGAATTTTCAACTCTAATATGTATACCTTACATCAACACAATAACAACACCAATCACATACGGGATTGTAACTGAGGAATAATCAGATGTGCTTGAATGACCAAATGTGCAGAGTGTGTGTGTGTGTGTGTGTGTGTGTGTGTGTGTGTCTTTGTGACTATAGTTCTCCCTCACCGGTTCTTGACAACCAGAGTTTGTGGGTTTACGTCCCGTAACGTTAGCAGTTCAGCGAAAGAGACCGATACTTCCCAGGCGTTAAAATAAAATAAATCCTGAGGTCGATTCGTTCAACAAAATTTCTCCAAGGTGGCACCCCAGCATAGCTGCAGTCAAATGATTGCAAAGAATAAAGGATAAAAAATATATATGACTAAAATATTTTTAGGGGTGCCCAGAGTACTAAATGGATAACAATAAGGTTAATCAGAAGAAGAAGTGAAGGAATTGTCCCTTAATTTATAAATAGATACAGAAGGAATAAAATGAAACATTGTCGTTTAAGAATTCGTCTAGCGGCTACCACTCCTTGGTTTTCTACCAGTGCCACTAATATTAAGCGTTAGACAATTCTTTAAGTTTGTCGGCATGTATTTCATATTATTGTATTTTATTTCGCATTATTTCATTCCATTTAATTTCGTGGGAAAATTTTGAAGATTTTTCTATAACTGTATGCAAGAATTCTTTTACTTCCTCAAGCCCTATAAAACAGATAAGCATAAAGTATCAATAAACGATATATACTCGACATGTACTGAACATACCTTTCTCTTTCATTTTAGGCTATTCAATTTTCGCACGCATGCACGCACGCACGCACGCACACACACACACACACACACATACACACACACACACACACACACACACACACACACACA
>NC_068991.1:63198284-63198983 GCF_001194135.2 Octopus bimaculoides
TGTGTGTGTGTGTGTGTGTGTGTGTGTGTGTGTGTGTGTGTGTGTGTGTGTGTATGTGACTATATATGCATATCTATCTATCTATCTATCTATCTAAATATAAATATATATATTTTACGTGTGTATGAATATATCTCAACATATGACTATATTCTTTCATATGTAGATAGATAGATAGATAGATAGATAGATAGATAGATAATGTAACGTTTGTATGTATAATTCTTAGTTTTTGCGTGAAAAGAAGGCATCACCTTTTTCAATTATAACGCCATTTACATATAGTCTGCTTTATAGGAATAATAGTAAATCGACGCTTGCTCTTGGTCGGTGTTTTATTTCATCGACTCCGGGAGATGAAAGCAAAATTTGACCTCTTTCTAGACTTGAACCTTGGACATAAAGAGCCGTAAATATATATAGTAGCTATTCCTTTCCCTATGTTCAAATGATTCTGCCAGTACAACACATTCGGTACATGACTGTTAATTTCTGTTTTATAGAATGCGAAAGGAGGGAAAGGAAAATTGACCTCGGCGATGTTTCAACTCAGGAGGTAAAACATCCGTAACTAAATGGTGCAGGGCATTTTTGTCCAGCGGACTAATGTTTTCTGCTAAGCCATTACTTTTACTCTGATGACGTTGACGATGACAACGATGATGATGATGATGATGATGATGATGATGATGATGATGA
>NC_068991.1:63199951-63201496 GCF_001194135.2 Octopus bimaculoides
TATATATATATATATATATATATATATATAGGAATGTATTAGTTTGATGCTCAGTAAAAAGAGAGTTTTTGACATTTCGAGCATAGATCTTCGTCAGAAAGGAAAAATGGAAAAGTCCAAAGAAGGGAGAAAAAAAAAATCACCAACAGCACGTGTGTAGTTACATTGGCTAAAGTGACCGGAAGTAGAAAGAGATAGAGCAACTGAATTGGCTTGTTACACACTTTCAGTATATATATTAAGTGTGACTTATCAATCAATATATATCGGTAAATATATATCAATAAAATACATGCCACCGTTAAGTAAGTACAGTTCTCGATATAAGTGGTTTAATCTTTTAAATTCTATACCTCAGCATGGTCGCCTTTTAATGACTGAAACCATTGAAATATAATAAGGTGCACCGGACTACAGTTTTCAGAGCAACTACAGTACAGTAATTAGATTCCGCTTGTTCACACTCAATGATCTAGGCATTCTGCCGATCCTTCCACGACTTTCAAGATAAATAGAAAATATGTAAATAAATATGTTTATATCCTGTTTCTTAATCACTAAGAGTTTTGTTTTTTTAGTATGGTCTCAGACCTGATTGGTTGATATGAAATGAAAAATTAAAAAAAAAAAACTCGGTTAAGAATTTCTATGATGAATCGTACGATATAATATTTTTTTTCTTAGAAAAAATGTGACATTCATTTTCACACGAGAGAGCCGTAACATTCAGTATGGGATATGTAGGTCGAGCGCGAAGGACGTCTCTGCACGCCACTCCTGTAATCACATAACAGCAAGTAGCAAAGAGGAAGTTCACGACATGGTTTACTCCACCTGCTTGGGAACGGCCGTCGAAGAGACTTCAAGATCATGCCTTAACGGCATGAAATAAACGTATGACACAGTAGACCACACACACACACACATACACACACACACACACACACACACACACACACACACACACACACACACACACACACACACACACACACACACACATACATACATACATACGTACACACATAGAAAAAACATGGAATGGTCATGGCAAGAACAGTTTGCATCAGTAGTCTGCATGACAAGGATAAACGGTAATATCGAGTATCAATGTGTGTGTGTGTGTGTACACACACACACACACACACACATTGATACACATTGTATACACACACACACACACACACACACATGTATACAGTAATCCCTCGACTAAAATAGATTCCACGAACAGCCTCTACTAAACATTTAAAGAACGTAGGTTATAATAATAATAATAATAATAATAATAATAATAATAATAATAATAATAATAATAATAATAATAATAATAATAATGATAATAATAATAATAATGATAATAATAATAATAATAATAATTAGACAGAGAAAAATCCCAGCAATGGTTGAGAAGCTCAGGACTCAAAGCAGAGACTGAAGGATTTTTAATTGCTGCACAAGACCAAAGCCTCCCCACCAGAAATTACCAAAAACATATAATGAAAAAAAACATAACAAGTAACTGTAGAATATGTGGAGATGGAC
>NC_068991.1:63204690-63207313 GCF_001194135.2 Octopus bimaculoides
TTGTTGTTGCTGTTGTTGTCTGTATTCCTGCTTCTGTTCTTACGACTCTAGTTGTTATTGTTGCTACCTACCCTTGTGTGTTTTAGTGGTTCTCACATTTGCTATTCAGAAAATATGGGAAGCAGAACCTCGGTGTGTGTGTGTGTGTGTGTGTGTGTGTGTGTGTGTGTGTGTGTACGTGTTATAGGTTATGTGTTTCTGACTATGTAATGGGTGGGTGTAGTTAATTTGATTACATCCAGGATTTGAATCACAAGGCATTTATTTATATCCTTTCTACTGCTTCCTTCTGTTTGCTATTTCAACCAGTCGTAGACCCGCAATTATAACTATGGTGACAAACTTTGATACAAGGTCACATATTTAATGAGAGGCAAGGTTCAGTTCATTAAATCGATTGGGACTTATTTTAATAATACCGGAAAGATGAAAGACAAAGTCGACCTTGGCGTGATTTGAACTCGAGGCTGTAAATTGACGTAACTCAATATCTGGAGGTGTTTCTTCCGGTCGTTTAATGATTCTGCTACTCGTTAAGGCGGCGAGCTGGCAGAATCGTTAGCACGCTAGACGAACTGCTTAGCAATATTTCGCCCGTCCTCACGTTCCGAGTTCAAAATCCACCGAGGTTGACTTTGCCTTTTATCCCTTCGGGGTTGATAAATTAAGTACCAGTTGCATACTAGGGTCGATCTAATCGACTGGCCTCCACCCCCCAAAATTTCAGGCCTTGTGCCTATAATAGAAAGGATTCTGCTGCTCGTCTACTTTCCCCACCTATTACAATGCCATGTTAACAGAAAGGAACCAAATATTTTTTTTCTTTCTGCCTTGTTTTAGTCATTAGACTGTGGCCAGGCTGGGGCACCACCTTGAAGAAATGTTAGTCGAATGAATCGAACCCAGTATTTATTTATTTATTTATTTATTTATTTATTTATTAAGCCCAGTAGTTATTTTATCGGTTTTCTTTTTCGGAACCGCTAAGCTACAAGAACGTAAACACACCAACACCGGCTGTAAAGTGATGGTTTGGGAGAAACACAGACCCAAAGACATACACACACACACACAAACAGGGTGTGGACGGTTCGCGATTTTCAACTGCTAATTTTACGCATATATTTTTTCTACTTTCGTTGATGATCTTTTTCTTTTTAAAAACAATAACCATTTTTTGATTTTTTTTGCAGGATGATTGACTATGGAAAATTCTGAAACCCCCAATTTGTGGAAGAGGCATGGAGTTCTCCATGGAATACGCGCCGGAAGGACAAACAAATAGATTTCAGACTTCCTCAGCGTCAGCAGAAGGATGGTGGAAAATGTCAGAAACGAGCTGGAAGATTCAGGATTTGACTGCGAGGCGACAACAGAGAGGAGAACCCCATAGTCGACGATCTGACGCCATGAGAACGCCGGAATCCGTCGCTGAAATCCAGGTGACCATCAGCAATGATTCCAGCAAGTTGATGCGTGCCATTGCACGAAAAAAAAGGCTTGTGACGCATGAGGACATTCTCTGCTTTACATGGAAGATGAGGAAGGGACAATTTCTCTCTAAGGCGATGCAGGAAAAGCGACTCAAGCAAGCCAAGAAGCTGATCAACAAATTGAAACACCCGCTTGAACCAGACATGGTGTGGTTCTTCTGCTATGAGATTTCTGCCAAAACCAGAAGATCAACTCCCAAAATAATAGGTGGCTCACTGTCTCACCCAAGGACATGTCCGAGCCATGTAGAGAAAATTTCTAGCGACAATCATAGTCTTCAGTGTCTCAGCAGGGAAGGTCATACCACCCTACTTCTGCAAGAACATCGAGTTGAATATCAGAAATGTGAAGGTGCTTGGAGAGCAGTGAAATGTGGTTCTTAAGGAAAATATTGAGGATAGGCGCAGGAGTGGCTGACTTTGAAGATAAAGTTGGCCTTGGAGATATATTAACTCAGAGAATAAGGAGCCGGAATACTTAATGTAAGGAATTTTAACCGACGCTCTGATGATTCCGCCATTTCAATGTCCTTGACAACAAATTCCTTTTGCTTCTATTTACAACAGAAGACCTTGCTGGCTAATGACACTTTTGAACAAAGCTTTTCAATAACGATGAACATCTGTAACAATAACAAGTTGATGACAAAACACGAATGATAACATTAAGCTCACTAAATATATCTGAACATTTGATTATATTAAAAGAGAAATCTCATTAATTGATTCTATTAATTGGATAATTTTTAATTATTTTTAAAGATCTAATTTTCATACTAATTGTCTTATCAATATAATGTAATTTATAACAATATAATAATGAGGGATAATGTTTGATAACATTATCCCGATTACAATAAGTGGCCTTCACTGTATATTATGTATATACAAGGACAGACATTCAATCATACACACAGACACACACACACACACACACACACACACACACACACACGTCTGTGTACTTGTGTGTCTCTGTGTGTGTGCGTGAGTGCGTGTGTGGCTGTACATATACATATAGATGATACACATATGGTATGTATATGTGTGTACATACACACACACACACACACACACATATATATATATAGGCATGCATATGTATATATATATATATATATATATATATA
>NC_068991.1:63207323-63207485 GCF_001194135.2 Octopus bimaculoides
TATATATATATATATATATATATATATATATATATGGAGTGGGTGTATGTTTATAAATATATGATTAATGCATACATACATACACACACATATATATACATACGCACACACACACACATACATATATATATATATATATATATATATATATATATATATATA
>NC_068991.1:63208287-63210409 GCF_001194135.2 Octopus bimaculoides
TATATATATATGTATGTATATGTATATCTAGATATATACATATATACATATATATATGCTTCAGATGTCAAGATATTAAAAATTCTCAAAGTGTAGTACAGTGGTTTTGCTATGGAATAGCGAAACTATTTTCTCGTTTTCTGAAAGTTTTGGACTTACGATACTTATTCATAATAGTAACGATATATATATATATATGCATGCACATTTATAAAAGTAGTAGATATTTACATATGCACATCATTATATGCGAGCTGGCAGAATCGTTAGCACGTCGGGCGAAATGCTTAGCGGTATTTCGTCTGCCGCTACGTTCTGAGTTCCAATTCCGCCGAGATCGACTTTGCCTTTCATCCTTTCGGGCTCGATAAATTAAGTACCAGTTTAGTGCTGGGGGTCGATGTAATCGACTATCCCCCCTCCCCCAAATTTCAGGCACTGTACCTATAGTAGAAAGGATTACATATATGCGAGTGTATCATGTGGTACTATTAAGCTAGGGCCTATACTGTCTGAAACCTGTCAAAGTTATATATATATATATATGTATGTATATATATATATCCGACTGTGTACGTGTGTGTGTGTGTGTGTGCATGCATGAGAGTGTGCGTGAGTATGTCTCTATATGCAAGTGTGAGGTACAAATGTGTACAGAGAATGATAAAGATTACCGTATCTGAAGGCCACCATTTCAATCAGTTGTCATTTACTGTGCCAAAGTCCCGTCGAACAATTAAATGTCAAATATCAGGATATTTAAATTCATTACCAATCTTACTTAAATTCATTAACAATCTCATCTATTATAATTAATGGCGCGTACACGCGTGGCTGTGGAAGTATGCGTGCTTGGGTAAATGCGCCTACGTGCTTGAGAAGAGTCGCCGATGCCTGACTATGAATTTAAATTTATTGTTTTGCTCATTTCTGTAAAAATATAAATCAAGTAGATGGATGTACTGAATGATGTATGCGAAACAAAAATTAACTTAAATTTTTATAATAATTGAAAATTGTTTCTTTTGCGCGCGCGCGTGTGTGTGTGTGTGTGTGTGTGTGTGTGTGTGTACGTGTGTGTGTGTGTGTACGTGTGTGTTTAATAGACTCGATGTATCATACAGACACAGCAACTCATATACACTCACACATACGTACACACACACACACACACACACACACACACACACACACACACACACACACACACACACACACACACACACACACACACACAAACACACTCAAACACATGCGCATATACACGTTCACTTGCTTACACTCACACACGTGCACACATACGCACATACATAGACATACTCATGCACAATCACACACACTCCGACACACTCAGAGACGCACACATACACACTAACATGCACATACGTACACATTCACTCTTACAAACTCACACACCCTCACACACTCACACACATACCTATCGATTCACATTCACATACGCACACATACATATTCCATACTCACACACACATACATTCACTTGCAGATGTACACATGCACGCATACACACACACACACTCTCTCTCTCTCTCACACACACATTCACACACACGCACACGCACACACACACACATGCAAACACATACGCACACGCGTATTTACAATCAGGTCTGCTACCAATCATCATTCGGATAACTATTTTATTAATTAATCTTGTTTGCATTGTTTAACCTTTGAACTCCTCTATTTTTTTTACGCAAATAAGAATTTGAGCAGGACTAATATATCACGGATACTTGGTTTCTCTCACGCACACACATACATACGTAGACACTGCATGCATACGATTAGACAAATACGCATGTATGTGTGCACATATGTTTGGGTATGGCGAGTGCATATGAGTGCTTATGTAAAATCATATAAACACGCGGAAAAGTTGTAGATAGGCGGGTAGTAAAGCAGATAGATAGATAGATAGATAGATAGATAGGTAGGTAGGTAGGTAGGTAGGTAGGTAGGTAGATGAATAGATAGACAGAGAGACAGACAGATAGATAGATAGATAGATAGATAGATAGATAGATAGATAGATAGATAGATAGATAGATACATTTCTTTTATTAGCCACACAGGGCTCAACAGAGATGGGACAAATACA
>NC_068991.1:63211172-63211597 GCF_001194135.2 Octopus bimaculoides
ATATATATATATATATAGAGAGAGAGAGAGAGAGAGAGAGAGGGAGAGAGAGAGAGTAGATGGGACGGTAACATCTCTTATATTTAACTGAAGAAAAATAGAAATTTGAATAAACTCTTTCATGGTGTTCCAGCACGGTCGTAATGCAATCGTTTAGAAAAATAAGACATTGAGGATACACATACATAATCTCAGGTGCAAAGCATATCTGCAATGAATATTCACGCGCGTGCATACTCACCGAGCCCTCCCACGCCCACTCGCCGGAACATTTGTTTGTATGTATACTCATACACATTCATTTATATACATATATGTACACACACATAATATATATACAGATAGCTATCTATCTATCTATCTATCTATCTATCTATCTATCTATCTATCTATCTATCTATATATATATATATATATATATATAT
>NC_068991.1:63212116-63215293 GCF_001194135.2 Octopus bimaculoides
TATATATATATATATATATATGTATAATCCATATATTATATGTGTATTTCGTCTGTTGTTTTTTCGTGAATTCTCCCATATATGTGTATATATATATATATACACACATGTATATATGTATATACATGTATATATGTATATACATGCATATATATGTATATTCATGTATATACATGTATATATGTAAATACATGTATATACACACATATATGCATATATATGTATTCATATGTTTATTTATGTGTGTGTGTGTATATAAAGGAAACTTCTACAAACATACATACATACATACATACATACACACATACATACATACACACATACATACATACACACACACATACCTATATATGTATCCATAATTATGCAGCTATTTAAGATATTTCAGATAGCTGAACCGTGAAACAAGTTCACGCTGTCCTCTTGTCTGGAATTGTAAGAATGTTAACCAAAATCCAAGTGGCAGGGTACAGAGGACGTGGTAAAACGACTGAACTTAATAAAGGTCAGAGGTTTCTATTATTTACATAGGAATTTTCAAGAGCAAAATCAGCCAGCCCAACTAGAGATGGACTACTGTAGGAGAGGATATTTTTACTGTATCACTTTTGAAACAGTGAGATATAGGTGCAGGAATGTCTGTCTGCTTTTGGTTCGTCGTCACGTTAACGGCATGATTCGGGGTTCGTTTCTTCTCTTCCTCCGCTGTTTTTGCTTTTTCTTTTTCTAGTTTAGCCGTGGGATTCGCGAGTTGGCCCTGGGCAATACTACAGTGGTAATTCTTAGTGAGTGAGTTTGGTAGACGTAAACCATACGCATACCCAGCGAATGTGTGTGTGTGTGTGTGTGTGTGTGTGTGTGTGTGTGTGTGTGTGTGTGTGTGTGTGTGTGTGTGTGTGTGTGTTTGTGTGTGTTTGTGTCTCTGTGTGTCCGTGAGTGTGTGTGTGTATGTCTGTGTGGGCATATATACATCTATAACAAGATTGCTATCCCACCATGAGGTCCTGGGTTCAGTCCCACTGCGTGGCACGTTGGACAAATGTCTTCTACTATAGCCTCGGATCGGCCAAAGCCTTGTGAGTGGATTTCGTAGAGGGAAATTGAAAGAAGCTCGTCGTATGTGTGTCTGTGTTTTGTCCCCCACGACCGCTTGGCAACCGGTGTTGGTATGTCTTTGTCCCCGTAACGTAGCGGTTCGGTGAAAGTGACCGATGGAATAAGTACCAGGCTTAAAAGAAAAGTAGTACTGGGGTCAATTTATTCGACTGGAAATTCTTCAGAGCAGTGCTCCAGAATGGCCATAGTCTAATGACTGAAGCAAGTGAAAGATAAAATATGAAAGACATGGCATTGGTGTATGGTTAAGAAGCTCGTTTAGTAACCACGTGGTTTCGGGTTCAATCCCACTGTGTGGAACCTTGGGTAAGAGTCATCTGCTGTCATCCTGGGCCGACTAATCTCTTCTGAGTGAATCTGGTAGACGGAAACTGCGTGGAAGCCAGTCGTTTATGTGTGTGTGTATATATGTGCGTGCGTGTATGTGTGTCTATGTGTGTGTTTACGTGTGAGTGTGTGAGTGTCTTTGTATTTGTCTGCCTCACCGCTTGACAACTAGTGTTGGTATGTTTACGTCCCCGTAACTTGGCGATTTGGCAAAAGAAACCAGACTTTAAAAAATACCAGATTAAAAAAGAAGTTCTAGGATCGATTTTGTTATGTCTCAAGCTACTGCTATCTAGCACCTTCGGATGATCTCTACTCAACCGCTACACAACTGTTACTCGACTGCTACTCAACTGCTACTCAACACCCCTACCACGGCCAGACTACCTCTATTTATATGTCTTGGGAGATCCTACTTCTTCGCCTGGGAGGCGTCGACACAACAGATTTGTTTGACTAAAACCTTCCACCGTGATGCCACAGCATGGCCGTAGTTCAATGACTATAACAAATAGTAGCTTAAAGTTCAAGATATATTTGTCTAAGCATTGATTATGTTCAACTAAAGCCTTACCTTCTGTTCCTGGTTTTAGTCTAGACCTCTCGTACTATTGATTGCTTTGATGTTGGCTCACTTCCGACTTATCCAGTTTTACCGGAGACAGACTGTAGTAGTTTCCTCTCAACATTTTCCTTTCATATTTTGAGACTTCTATTTTGATTTTATCATTTTCATTTAGGTTTTAGTCTTTTCAAACATTTCTGATGTCTTATTCTTATTTAATAGAGTAGTTTGAGTTCTTTTTAGTAGTGTACTTTCTAATTCATTATTATTTTATTCTTATGTATATCTACCTATAAACATCTACCTCTGTCTGTCTGTATTCAAACAACGCTACCATTTCTAAATAAATGCTTTCTGAAATTTCCATAAAACTCCAAGATCTCGGAATAATGCATAAAAAATAATGTCCTGCATTCGTTGTTTCCCTGGAGTAAAACCGGTAAGAATATAAAAAAAAAGGAGATGGTGAAATACAGATAGTTATAATGGAGTGGTATAGACTCTCCTATTCTCTTCCTTCTCTCGCTAACTATTATGCTCTCTCTTCCACCTCTCTCTCTTTTCTTTCTTTCTCTCTCATAAACACACAGACACACTTGCACACAGTCTACACACGTGCTTATTAGTATGTGGTAGGGTATTTTCCAGGCGATCTGAAATCACAAAACGCATGAAAGTACACAATAAAGGCGCAGTACAGAAGGAGCGCATGATTGCAATGCATGAATATGAAAGCTGCATCTGCAGCAAAAGTGCAAGTCACTTGCTCACTTCAAATGCCATTCTGCTGCGTCCCACGGTTACAGAAGAGGATGAAGCAAAACAAAAACAAATAAGATCGTTTGTCAGCGATGGGCAAACTCGTCTAAAGAATCGACAGCTACCATGTACGGATATATGTGTGTTGTCATGTGTTATGTTGTGTGTGCGTGTGTGTGTGTGTGTGCGTGCGTGTGTGTTCGTGCGCGTGTTATGGGTATTGGCATGTATGTATGTATGTATGTATGTATGTATCTAGCTGTCTATCTATTTTTGTATCTCTCTCTCACTTTCTCTCTCTCACTTTCTCTCTCTCACTATTTCTCTCTCTCACTATTTCTCTCTCTCACTATTTCTCTCTCTCACTATTTCTCTCTCTCTTTCTTTTGATATATATATATATATATATA
>NC_068991.1:63216071-63217199 GCF_001194135.2 Octopus bimaculoides
GTAAGTAGATATTAAAGATAAATAAAAATGAAAATGCCACTTTAAAAAAAAAAATTTGGGGGTGTTTTAATTAATTTACATTACATGTTTCGTTTTTTTTGAAAAACCTTATCAAAAATGAGTATAAAGTATGTGAGAAGAGAAGAGGGCTATTAATAAAATAAAATTGAAATTAAAATTAAGAATGACATTCATAGTTTACTGTTATTTCTTGCATGCGCACGTGGTCCTTTCGGTCCGATTTGAAAGCATGGTAATTCCAACTCGCTGTGATAGTAGATTACTACTATCTGTTTTTGTAAATTAAATAGTGGTCCGCTATTTAATTTACAAAAACAGATGTGTGATCGTCGCATTGACCATGACAGAGAAAGTTTTCATGGCGATATCTGCTCAGAGGCCTACGCAAAGTTGCAGAAAGTGTATGGAGAGGAGTATATGAGCCGCACACAAGTGTAGGAGTGGTTTAGACGTTTCCAAGATGTCCGAAAAATGTCGATATTCACGAACGTTCTGGGAGACCCGCAACCATCAAAGGATGAACAGATTAGTTACGGTTCAGTTACGGTTCAGTTCAGTCCATTATCACTGAAGAGTTGGGCATGACTCGGGTTTCAGTTGCAAAAGATCATCTCCTTGATTGTATCGAGAACGATGAAAACTCTTTGAAAAGTTTGCGTAGGCCTCTGAGCAGGTATCACCAAGCATTTGGCAAGACTTGATGCAGATTCTCTGCTCAGCTTTCTCTCTCATGGTCAATGCAACGATCATACGCTACACACCTTCCTTCCAAGCGTTGCTGTAAACAGCGGAAGTGAGCTAGAATGTCAAAACTTAGGACGCATGTACAGCAGAGTTCACGGTCAATCTGTGCTGAGCGGCTTCTGTCTGCGTGCTTCAGCTTCGTTACTATGGCAACAGTCCGAATAATTTTTGATCAGACCACGTATATATATGGCAGGGTTCCACTCGGTTTTCGTGAACCAAATTCCAATTTAACTAAAAAATTGTTGGGATTGTATAGTACCGAATCAAATATTAAATAATATAATATACTATATATATATATATGTGTAAATATATACATACATGTGTGTGCGTGTGTGTGTGTGTGTGTGTGTGTGTGTG
>NC_068991.1:63217689-63218505 GCF_001194135.2 Octopus bimaculoides
TACATACGTATGTATGTATGTATGTATGTATGCGTGCGTGTATATATGTATGTATGTATGTATGTATGTATGTGTGTGTATGTATGTATGTATGTATGTATGTATGTATGTATGTATGTATGTATGTATGTGTGTGTGTGTATGTATGTATATCCTTACTTTTCCGCCTTCATACTGAACTTTGCAGAACATGTGGAGAGGTGTATGCTTACATGTGTCCGGTGTGGGTTTGTTTGTGTATTTGTGTTAGTGTGTTAGTATCTGTAAGCGTTTATGAGTCTGAGCATGTGAGTGTGTGTGTGTGCGTGTGTGTGTGTGCCTGCGTGCGTGCGTGCGTGCGTGCGTGCGTGCGTGCGTGCGCACGTGCGTATGCATGCGTGTGTGTATGTGTGGGTGTGAGAATGTTTGAACATCTGGCAGCGCGTACTAAATGGGCTGAATACAGCCCACACACGTACTAATAATAATAATAATAACAACAACAGCAACAACAATGATGATGATGATGATGATGATGATGATGATGATTTCTTTATTATCCACAAGAGTTTACATTAAGAAAAGCATTATGGACAGTACAGGACAAAACAAAGGTGTGTGTGTATGTGTGTAAATAATAATAATAATTAGAGTGGCTGTGTGGTAAGTAGCTTGCTTACCAACCACATGGTTCCGGGTTCAGTCCCACGGCGTGGTACCTTGGGCAAGTGTCTTCTACTATAGCCTCGGGCTGACCAAAGCCTTGTGAGTGGATTTGGTAGACGGAAACTGAAAGAAGCCCGTCGTATATATGTATATATATATATATATGTATGT
>NC_068991.1:63220828-63222072 GCF_001194135.2 Octopus bimaculoides
ATATATATATATATATATATATATATATATATATATATGTATGTATGTATGTATGTATGTATGTATGTATGTATGTATGTATGTATGTATGGAAGAATACTTGGCCTAGTTAGGGTGTTGTACTCACGATCGCAGTATCGTAGGTTCGATTCCCGCAGCGGACGGAGTGTTGCGTTCTCGAGCAAAGCACTTCATCTCACCCATGTTGCCCTGTGATCACTTTGACATCTGACATGTCACACCATGCTCTTGTATACGTAACGTCAATTTGATGGAGGGACTGAGCTAATGTGGAGCACAAACATTTAATCACTACAAACAAATTATCCGCGCAACTTACTCCGCGAAACATTGCAGAAACTTTATCTGTCATCAACGACAGGCGGAACCATGAATCCATGTACATACATACATACATACATACATACATACACACACATACATACATACATACATACATACATACATACATACACACACACACATACATACATACATACATACATACATACATACATACGTACATACATACATACATACATACATACATACATACATACATACATACATACATACATGCGTACGTACGTACGTATTCACATGGATACATGTGAGTGTGCATGTTGAGTATATTATGTGTGGGCATATGTGTGACTACCTCACGCTTAACCTTGGCCGTCACAAATACTTTGGTGTGTAATTCCAAGTTTTGTCTTTCACAATGAAGAATATGTATGAAAGACAAGAGATACCGTCCAACAAAGCAAACGAATTACTGTATTTGTTGTAGCATCTACTAAACACCTCATTTCTTTAAAAAAAATCTTTTTTTTTTTACTTTATATCCGATAACAAAATAGCCAAGATGCTTTTCGTTGTTGCAGAGGTAATTATTTATTGCGCAATATATATATTAGGATGAAGTTGGAAATCTAATTAAAGACAAGATGTATGTATAGATTTTTCTCAAAGCTTGTTATCATTACCAATTACAAAATTGAGAGAGGCTAATGGAACAAGTCTTCGAATGTACATTTACATAAATGCATGACTGAAAGCTGTGTTTTTACAGAATGGAAAACTTGTCATTGTGCCAAGAATTAAAGTGAAGCCTCACACCATTTTACCAGTCTCTGATATGCAAATACAGCTTGCAGTTCGAGAAGCGCTAGCCATAACAACCATTATCTTTAGGCATTTATATATATATATATATATATATATATATATATATATATATATAT
>NC_068991.1:63222091-63222879 GCF_001194135.2 Octopus bimaculoides
TTCTGTTGAAGAGCGTAGCTCGAAACGTCAAAGACTTTCCGTATTCCCGAGCGTCATACTAATATATACTTTTGTTATTTACACCACCTGTCCTCGTCTGTTGTTATTATTTGTATATTCTCCCATATATATATATTTATACATATGTGCGCGCGTGCGCGCGCGCGTGTGTGTGTGTGTAGATAGATTGATAGATAGATAGATAGAAAATAGTGTACATTTAAACACAAGAGAAAACTATCTTTAACAGGTAATTTTACACGCTAGAAGAAGCAGTCAAAACCACATTTAAGAGCAATTTCAAAGGGAATGAAAAATAAAAACTTTTATTTTGTTATTCTTTTACGGTTATATCTAGGTTTCGAATTTTATTTAGCAAATAAAATAATTTGCTAGGCGAAATTCTCATCAGTAACCGCGCCATAATATTAACATATCATTTAAAGACAAATAACACGTGTCTCATCATTATATGTTATAATTTTTCAAATTCACCGCGCAAGCTCAGTTTCAGTCGGCAGTAAATGAAAAATGTCGAACTGATGTTCGAAATGCTAAAATCATATACGTAAAATATATAAGGTAGCGAATACTTTTAGAAATTTCACTACCAGTGGCCTAGCATGTATAAAACTCAATAGACAACATATTCTCAATATAAAATAGTGTACATTTAAACACAAGAGAAATAAATAGAGAAATATATAATAAAAATATTAAAAACTAAAAATAAAAATAAAATAAAATAAAATAATAATAATAATAATAATAATAATAATAATAATAAT
>NC_068991.1:63223450-63224224 GCF_001194135.2 Octopus bimaculoides
ATATATATATATATATATAAATATATCGTTGACCAAACACCATTCAATTTTTTTTTCTCCTTGTTTTCTCCGTATTCTTTCTGTTGACGAGCGTAGCTCGAAACGTTAAAGACTTTCAGTATTCCCGAGCGTCAAACTAATACATCCTTTTGTTGTTTACACCACCTGTCCTCGACTGTTGTTGTCTTTTTTTTCGTACATTCTCCCATATATAGATAGAATTTATCTAAGGGTGGGACGCCGTGCCATACCCTCATGACACAATTCAGGCTTACAACAAATAAATACACTGCAACATAAATACGTTTCTTCAACAGATTTCACCACCTTCGAACAATATCCGGAAAATTTTCCTCAAGAGAACTTGCCTATACCTGAATAAATTTCACTCAACAACAACTACCTACTTGAATGGGCCAGGACACCGCAAAATGGGACATAAAAAATGACTTAATAGATTCTTTGAGTTGATGCTATTACGTTGGGCATGGCCTGAGCCAATTTTTGGCCGAAACTTATCTAACTTCATTCAAGTTTATATTTGTGAGTGCGCTAATGCGCGTGCTTATGTGAAGGCTGAACTGGCAGAATCGTTTAGCAGGCTGGACAAAATATTTAGCAGGATTTCGTCCAGTTCTATGTTGTGAGATCAAATTCCGCAGAGCACGTGTTTCTTCTTTCATCCTTTCGATATCGATAAAATAGGTACCAGTTGAGCACTGGAGTCGATTCAATCAACTAGTCCCTTCCTCAAAATTCCAGGCCTTCTGCTTC
>NC_068991.1:63227533-63230441 GCF_001194135.2 Octopus bimaculoides
TATATATATATATATGTATATATATATATATATATATAATATACATAATAGGCGCAGGAGTAGCTGTGTGGTAAGTAGCTTGCTTACCAAGCGCATGGTTCCGGGTTCAGTGCCACTGCGTAGCACCTTGGGCCAGTGTTTTCTACTATAGCCACGGGCCGACCAAAGCCTTGCGAGTGGATTTGGTAGTCGGAAACTGAAAAGAAGCCCGTCGTATGTATATGTATTATACGACGGGCTTCTTTCAATTTCCGTCTACCAAATCCACTCAAGGCTTTTGTCGGCCTGACGCTTATAGTAGAAGATACTTGCACAAGGTGCCACACAGCGGGACTGAACCATGTGATTGGGATGCAATCTTCTTGCTGCACAGCCAGGACTGCACCTACCTCACCCAGTTTTGTGTCTTACAATAGTTGGTTGCTTCCAGAAAGAAAAACATGCAAATGGAAAGAAATAAAGAAAAAGCTGCCTCCACATACAACTGTTATTTTATTTAAAGACATGAAAACGGACGTGGAGCAGAGTTGGGTTCGGAATGTTTACACTGAAAGCGCAGAGAACCGGAAGAATTTTGCAAAGCAATGTATCAAACGCTCTATACCGCTACCAGTTTACCGTTTCAACAAATGACTTGTGAGATCAGCGTGATTTTTGAGGTTTCAAGGAGATTTGGCAGCAATAAATATTGCTGTCATATTGGTTCGTTCCTGTTGTTAACATTCGCTGGAGTTTTAATACGGATATTAGAGCATTTTTGACTATGTTCAACCGTATGGATGTACTCAACGCTAGCAATTTATTTATTTTAAAATTTTATTCCAAGGGTAGCTAGAACACCTAAGCCTCATAGGAAGGTAATATCATGTTGACATTTTGAAGCAAATGACGATCATGTGTGTAATATCATCAACAGAGATTTGACATAATCGACATTTTCGGTCACATTTTAAAGGTTCAAGTAGTTCACTATCTCTTTTGCTTAGCAGGTATTTTATAGTTATCTTTTTCCTCTTCAAAAGCATAACCTTTTCAAAATAGCCTTTGAAATGTGACATTGTGTAACAATCCGAAGTCCAAGAGAGGTTACACTCCTCGTAGGGAAACTATATTCATGCATAACTTTCTCATAGTACGGGAGTGTTTTGCATTCGGGTCATTGTTAAGGTGAATCTACTTAACAGTCCTGAATTCACATGGAATATCATTAGTGCTTCTTAGACTTTGGCACGTTTGTGTTGCTAAGAAATTTACTTTGTAGCTGCGTAGTACTGGGTTCGACTTCAGTTCTTGGAGCAAGGGTTTTCAATCATAGCATCGAGGGCTGTGAGAGAAATTATGTGAATGGAGTTCGCATAGAAGCCCCTCGAAGAGACATTTCCAGCATTCTACTCACCTGTCACCCATTTTAAAACCCACCATACAGTTCTTGTGTGTCTTTAGGCAAATTAGCTCCTGGTCGCCAGTCTGGGAAGAAATTCAGTCTTATCTGCCTATTATCAATCATGATTCTTTATTCATTTATTCTTTTACTTGCTTCAGACGTATGACTGCAGCCATGCTGGGGCACCACCTTGAAGAATTTTAGTCGAGCAAATCGACCCTGGTACTTATTCTATCAGTCTCCTCTGTCGAACCGCTATGTTTACGAACCGTTATGATAACCAACACTAGTTATCAAGAAGAGGTCGGGGGACAAATACAGACAGAAACCACATACATACACATGTACATACGCACACACATACATACATACATACATACATACATACATACATACATATATACATGCATATATATATGCATGCATGCATGCATGCATACATACATGCATACATACATACATACATACATACATACATATTCTTTCAGTTTCTCGCTATCAAATCCGCTCACAAAGAATTGGTCAACCCAAGGCTATATTAGAACGCCCTTGCCCAAGATGCCACGCAGTGGGACTGAACCCAAAACCTTGTGGTTAGGGAGAAAATTTTTACCACATGGTCATGGCTCTGAAAAGGATCACGGGTCTTATCGTTATCCTTACAAAATAATATAAATGTATTATTTTCGCTGATATTTTCCAGTTGGTGCAACTAAAGTAATTCCGTACCAAAAAGTCTAATCTATGTGTCTTTCATGACTTCCTTTTGAGACAGAGGTCAACCAATATCACTATCTTCGGAGGAAGTAGACCAATGTCATAGTAGGATTTAGTCCAACGTATATAACGATTTGATGGCATACATAATGCATGCTTTTTCGAAAAAAGAAAAAGGAAAAAGAAAAACATAGTATGTGTCAAAACAATCACCCTAAATCCTAGATGCAAAATTGGGCCTCCCATTTGAGCTAATTTTGTCCTAACACTTACTACTACGGGCTAGTTTTAACCCAATCGGACTGATTTCTTGTTTTATGTGCTCTTACAGAGTTGAGGATTGCGAGCAGTCATAGAAACTTTCATCATTGACAATTATATGATGGCTGTCCACTCGTGACCAGGGAAGACCATCAATGGCTGTTGCCCATACAAAATGCCAGCAATGCCCTGGACATAAGTTTAATACCCGAGCAGTTGACCTCGCTCCGGTTCGCGTCAACGATTTCCATGCTCGTCGCGGTGACCCCACCCGACTCGAACGGGCATCAGATAGTCACCTAACCGGCATTTACACAATCTATAATCCGAAGTCCAATAAGGCTTGCACAGCACCTCACAAACCCTCTCCACCCTATTGAAATCATCTGGAGACAAAGCGGAGCAAGATATCCAGTGCTAACATGGGGCGCAAGCTCAGGGATGTGAGAGCTCCATGATCTCAAGTGCAAGCTAAAGTTCCACCAACATGTTCAATGCCTTTCCCTACATATCTGGTTTTATATCAGTGCCTCACTCCCAGTTGCC
>NC_068991.1:63231133-63231987 GCF_001194135.2 Octopus bimaculoides
ATATATATATATATATATACATACATATAAACACATACACACACACACCGCAGGAGTGGCTGTGTGGTAAGTAGCTTGCTTACCAATCGGGTTCAGTCCCACTGCGTGGCACCTTAGCCAAGTATTTTCTACTATAGCCTCGGACTGACCAAAGCCTTGTGAGTGAATTTAGTAGACGGAAACTGAAAAGAAGTCCGTCGTATGTATGTATGTATGTATTATGTATGTGTGTTTGTGTGTGTGTATACGTTTGTGTGCCTGTGTTTGTCCCCACACCATCGCTTGACAACCGATGCTGGTGTGTTTACGTCCCCGTAACTTAACCGTTCGGCGAAAGAAACCCATAGAATAAGTACTACTCCTACAAAGAATAAGTCCTGGGGTCGATCTGTTTGACTAAAGGCGGTGCTCCAGCTTGGCCATAGTCAAATGACTGAAACAAACAAAAGAATAAAAGAGTAGCATACACTAGTATGTATAATATTTCAGGTAGTGATACTATCATTTAAAAGGATGGATATTGATTTTCTGTCAGATACTTTAAGACCAAATGTTCCCGCTCACGGTTTTAATTGTTGTTGTTCTTGTTCTTCTTCTTGTTGCTTGATTATTCATTGTCGTTTTAGACATTGGTGTCTTTGTTGTATCAAAATTCAGAAAACTATTCCTTCATTGTTCTCATTGTTGTTGCTGCTGCTGCTACTACTACTACTACTACTACTACTACTACTACTACTACTACTACTACTGCTGCTGCTGCTGCTGCTGCTGCTGCCTTTAGTGCTACTACTACTACTACTACTACTACTACTACTACTACTACTACCACCAGATCAACCTCCCCATCATCTCCC
>NC_068991.1:63233056-63239850 GCF_001194135.2 Octopus bimaculoides
ATGTGTGTGTGTGTGTGTGTGTGTATGTATTTATATTTACCTTGATTTATATATATATATATATGTGTGTGTGTGTGTGTGTATATATATATATATATACATATATATATATATATATAAATCAAAGTAAATAACATCAAACATACGACCAAGAAAGAGCAAGGGACATTCACAATTAATATTATTAGACCGATGCTCAATGAAGAAAATAAATGTTATAGAGTAAAAATATAACGTTTCGGACATAGTTCTTTGTCGAATACTAGACGAAAATCCAGGACAAATTGGGAAGAAATGGAAGAGAAGAAACGAGATAAAAATAGAGATGAGCCACGAAACTCACGTGGTTTGCGAATCTTGACTACTGCTAAAGAACGATTTGGTAAGAGGAAAATTAATACAGGTATAACTATCAATCAAGGTGAATAAATACTAAAGGAAAAAATAAGGAGAAATAACACAAGATCCATCAAAAACTCCTAGAATGAAAACCTAAACACTGGAGTGACTTACTCTCTTTTTAACACTAAATTTCTTTCGATCTTTGTCTCTCCTTCACAGTTAAAACTAAAGAAAATAGAAAATATCGATCATATTTGTGTATAATTTTGATTTTAATTTTAAATGACTCTGAGGCTTTCATTTCTTTCCCCCACCTCTATCTCTCTCTTCATTCCTGTTAAGAAAGTAAGAAAAAGAAAAGAAGAAAAGAAAATCGATCTTATATAATTTCTAAAAGTTTTAAATGAACATAGACCGACTCATTTCATGATCCGAAAGTATGTTGCACTGAGGAGCTCATAAGAAATGTAAAATAGCGTTGTCTACAACTACTAAGAGACTCTCACTCTAAAAAGACCTCTCATAATAATAATAATAATAATAATAATAATAATAATAATAATAATAATAATAATAATAATGATAATAATCCTTTCTACTATAGGCACACGGCCTGGATTTTTCTGGGGAGGGGAGACAATCGATCACATCAACCCTAGTATTTGACTGATACTTAATTTATCGACCCCGAAAGGATGAAAGGCAAAGCTGACCTCAGTGGAATGTCAACTCAGAACGGACGTCTACCAAATCCACTCACAAGGCTTTGGTCAGTCCGAGGCTATAGTAGAAAACACTTGGTCAAGGTGCCACGCAGTGTTACTGAACCCGATTGGAGAAATGCTGCTAAGCATTTTGCATGGCATTTTAACGATTTTACCAGCATAGTCAGTAACAACAACGGAAGGGCACATACGTTGCTGTTTCTACAAAACACTAAAGTCCCAGCCGTCAGGATTGTAGATATACTCACCTCATTTTTGGTGTTACCAGTTAATCACTAAGAGAAAGCAGACTTGCTTCCAGTAGTACTACTACCACATCGCCTTGCAATGATAAGGATCCCATAGAGTTTGACAGCATAGACAGAAAAAGAACCCAAAGGCGAGAAAATGTACTTGAACTAAAGTTGTCCAAAATGTACAGGGTGGAGTTTCCTGTGCCATGACAGCAAGGAATGACATGGTTGCTCAGGTTACATTCGTATTTTCTTACTTTCTTACTTATTTACCTATGTCAAGATACATGGCCCAGTGGTTAGAGAGTCGGGATCACAATCATGAGGTAGTGAGTTCGATTCCCGAACTAGGCTATGTGTTGTGTTCTTGAGTAAGACACTTTATTTCACGTTGCTCCATTTCACTCAGCTGTAGGAAATGAGCTGCGACGTCACTGGTGCCAAGCTGTATCGGCCTTTACCTCTCCCTTGGATAACACCGGTGGCGTGGTGGAGATGGACTGTGCCTCGGAGGGGAACTTTCTAGGTGCAATCCTATGGTCATTCATGACCGAAGAGGATCTTCTTTGCCCTTTACTTACTTATTTAAGGCCTTTACTCCTTGTGGAGCATAGGCCATGGACGACTGTTCTGCACTCTTCTCGACTATGGCCTGTGCTTCCACTCCCAGGTATTATCATTAACGTAGCTGAATAGGGTGGAGGGGCGGTCGTACCGGGTGGCACTTTTATGGGGGTGGTACCACTTTGGGGTCAGCAATTTTTTTCTTTTTGCATTTTTTTGTGGGGGTCCGGGGGTAGAAAACTGAAGGGCCGCCCGGGTGGCACACACTCTGTTTTCGCTAGCGGGTCTTGTTCCTTTAAAATTATCATCGTCGTGTCAGTAACTTTGCTTTCTTCCCAGGTAGGGGTGTTGCCCTCCTCCACCGCAGACCCATTTCTACCTCTGCGAAGAGGTGATGCATATCAACCTGGTTACTGTTCTTTGACCTGTCCAGCATGGGATGCCCTACTAGGGGCTTGCGTATCGCTGGCACACCACTCTGGGTCACTAAGACACACAAGCAGCCACACCGAAACAAGGTGTATACTATGTGGGTAAGATTACAATAGGATATCAATTTAAAGACGATTTTGACTGCTATTTCTAGCATGTCCAGTGGCAACATAGTGAGCCGCCGTTGGCATGTCAAGAAACCTTGAGTAGTTCATAGTTTATATTTAGTGTCGGAGCCAATTCCGAGAAGTGCTTTTGTTGTAGTTATTCTTAGTATTGTACTGTTGTAGTTCTAGTTTTAATTTTCACTGTTGTGCTTGGGTATGTACCAGGATGTTTGTTGACCCGCAGCACGTTGTCAGGTTACATTTCTAAGAAATTCAACGATGTCACATTCTCAGAATAAACAATTCACTGGCTTCCACAAAATAAATAAAAAAAAAGGCACTCATACATACATGGAAGCATACTTACATACATACATACATACAAGCATACATACATGCATATATTGACATACATACATACAAACATACATACATTGACATACATACAAGCATACATACATACATGCATACATACTTACAAACATACATACATACATTAACATACATAGGAGCATACATACAAACATACATACATGCATACATACATACATACATACAAACATGCATACATGCATACATACATACATGCAAACAAACATACAAACATACATACATACATTGACATACATACATACATACAAACATACATACATACATTGACATACATACAAGCATACATACAAACATACATGCATACATTGACATTCATACATACAAACATACATACATGCATACATGCATACATACATACATACATACATACATACATACATACATACATACATACAAGCATACATGTATTCATTCATACATAGTCTGAAATAAAAATACATTTTGCACTCAATTTGCACTGTTGGGGGCTCCCTCGACTGTAGATCACAACATCTTTCGTAGCTTTCAATTTCATTCCCTCCAGTTACACTAGTTAGCATTGATGCTACACGAGAATGTCTCCGTTCTCTTGGCTACACCCTTCTACTCGTTTTGCCCCTCATATCCTCTGTTATCCTCTGTTATCCTCTTCTATCACACACAACTATTTAGTTTTACTATATGTTGAGGGTACGTTCTGAGCTCTCAATTTTCTGCATTCTCAAACATGCCTCAGCCATTTTCACTATGAAACTTTTCTGGCTGTCTTCTTCAGTTCGCCAATCATTACTTTGCTATATTTCCTTGAGACCAATGCTAGCTATGTATGACATTGCGTGTCTAACAATGAACCTACGATCTCCCACGTTAACTAGACGTAACCATGCACTGCTACCCTCGAACTTCTCATAATTCCTTAAATCCTTCATATTTTGCGCCTTTCCTTTCATGTACTCGTTGTCATACTTCCTTCTCAACGCACCGCCTTCAACTCGACAATCAGGACTTTTGTCAGATCAGACCATGCAAGAGTAACATTCTCCGAAAAGGCGGGCTGCACTACTAAAAACGTTTTGGCAACTTTTCGCAGACGTGCCATTCAGAAAGTCACGCATATCGCAGATTGCTCGTGGCTGTATCAGACCATAGTTCACACGGCGCTGTTTCAATTTTCTAAAATAGCTGAACCATACGATCGATTCCTTTACATTTACCAACATCTTCGGGTCAATAGTTCCTTTCAGATGTTTCATCGGTCCGTTTACGCTCCCACGTTGACCTTTCTTAGAGTCCTTGTAAAAACAATGAAATTTAACTTGAACTGAGTTGGCCCTCAATTCATCCAAAAGCTTTGTTATTTGAGTTCATCAGCGAGAAAACTTAAGACGTGATTATGCTACAAAAAGGATGCTGCAAAGGGATTATGTGCATGGAACTAAAACGTGGTGTAATAAAGTGTAACTATTGCTCATATGATGGATAATGGACCGCATCACTCCAGCCTCGCAATCTAATATAGGCAAATCGTTCATCCCTGTTGGGAAGAAACGAAACCTGCTTGGCAAAGAATTACATGTGTAAGTGCATAAATTACATACCAACACATATATGTATGTATGTATGTATGTATGTATGTATGTATGTATGTATGTATGTATGTATATATATATATATATATATATATATATATATATATATATATATATATATATATATATATATATATAGTACATTGTATATACGTATATATATATACATATGCATATATAAACTACAGGCATATTTATACAAATGAAGGCGTATGTTCGAAACGAAATGAAGTGAAAGTGAATTTTAAATTCTCTTTAATGTATATGTACAATCATAAGGTTTTTCTGTTCCTGTGTATGAGACGTAACCACAAAGCGGTAAGAGTTTTCAGTGCATTTGTAGACATGACTAAACAGCATGTGACTAGATCTTGCTTATTTACCTATTTATTTATTTACTTATTTGCATTCTATATCTAAAACATAAATACTGAAGGAAAACGCCGATCGGAGCGAGATTGTAATTCCGACCGTAATTACACAAATCGTTTAACTCGAAGCTCTGTAGTATTTTTCAGTCAATGGATTACTATGACTATTAATACGAAGGTGGTACAGCTTCTCCCCTTTAATTACAGACGCGTCGTACAAAATGTTTTGCGGCATTTCGCCCGTCTTTATTATGTTCTGCGTTCAAATCCCACCGGGGTCGACTTTGTATTTCATCCTTTCGGGGCGGATGAAAAAGTACCAATCGAACAATGGGGTCGATATAACCGACCCTTAAAATTTCAGGTTTTGTGCCTATAGTAGAAAGGATTATTAAATGTGTCTTCGTTTTGTGCCCTGATAGCAAATATCTTCCTGATAGCAAATAAAAGAAATCTTTGATGTTTTTGTTAAGGCGGTGGGCTAGAAGAATCAGTAGCATGCCGGACAAAATGCTTAGCGGCATTTCGTCCGTCTTTACGTTCTGAGTTCAAATTCCGCCGAGGTCGACTTTTCCTTTCATCCTTTCGGGGTCGTCGATAAAATAAGTACCAGTTGATCTCTGGGGATCGATGTAATCGACAGGCTCCCCTCCCACGGTGGTGGTTGAATATATTCGTAAGTCCACCATTTCGTCAATCGCAGCAGCTTCCAGGCTTCACCACCAATTCAGTTCTCAACTAAATTACAAACTGTTAACAGTTTTAAAGAGGATACCTCCTCAGCTACACTTTGGCATAAATAGTTTGAGATTTGCTTCAGTAGAAAAAGAGTTACATCAAAATATCTGCGGCCTCAATGGAGGCAGTAAGGCACCTATTCACCTTGAATTAACATAAACTTTTTAATTTTAAAATAAAAGTATACTTTTCTTAGGCTTAAATGATAGAAAAATGTATGAGGAATTCAGTCATTAGTCGCATTGAACAAAAATTAGTAGAAGAAAAGTTATGGAGTGAAATACCACGAAATTTCGTGTAAGAGAGTAAGGAAGTAACGCTTATCAATAAGAATATTAATAAAGAATATATTGCTAGAATGAATGTTTCAGCTTCAAGGCGGCTATCTGGCAGAAGCGTTAGCGCTTCGACCGTAGTGCTTAACAGTATTTCCATTGTATTTATGTTTTGAGTTCAAATTCCGCCGCGATCGACTTTGCTTTTTATCCATTTCGGATCTATTCAATTTGACGTACAGATTATTTAATTAATATTTTAAAACTAAACACTTTGAAACTTCCGATACTGGTACAATATGTCACATACAACAGGGTTTACTCTTAACATTTTGTCGATATGCTTATAGATTGAACGAAGACTCTATTATAGTTTATTCTGTAATCAGTAAAATAATCCATGATACATTTAAAAAAGATGATAATGAAAATTGGAAAAGAGATGAGTCCGTCAAGGGAAAATGTTCATAAATCTTCACTTGAATGAATTTGAAAATAGATGTTTTGATGGGAATTAATGAATTACATTTATCAATATGAAGAGTTGAATTTTGCTAAATTGTTTCATTATATTCACTTTTAGACGTCTTAAGTGTTTCTAATGTCCTTTTCCTAGTAATTAAAAAGAAGCTTAAATACATTTCAATTAAAAGAGAGTAATGAATTCTCACATCGACTATTTCAAGATGGTACTCCAGTATGACCGCAGTTTAACATAATCTGAAAACTTAATTCTGTTAGATAGAGATTATTGTTTTTGCACTCTCTTTACTCTTTTCTCTTTTACTTGTTTCAGTCAACCTTGTCACACTGTGTCACGCTGAATATCCCCGAGAACTACGTTAAGGGTACACGTGTCTGTGGAGTGCTCAGCCACTTGCACGTTAATTTCACGAGCAGGCTGTTCCGTTGATCGGATCAACTGGAACGCTCGACGTTGTAAGCGACGGAGTGCCAACAACAACAACAACTTTTGCGGGGACATAAATAAACCAATACTGGTTATCAAGCAACCGTGGGCGATAAAACACACCCACAAACACACA
>NC_068991.1:63239993-63241484 GCF_001194135.2 Octopus bimaculoides
ACCATACTAGAAGTAACTTGCCCAAGATTCCACGCTTGGAACTGAACCCGAAAACAAGCTTCTTAACCACACAGCATTGGCTATCAAATGGGATAAAATTGGCATCAAATTTTGGCACAACGGCAGTAGTTTCGGGGGAGGGGATAAGGTTAATTAAATTGATCCCTGTACTCAACTGGTACCTATTTTATTGAACGCGAAAGGGCGAAAAGCAAAGTCGACTCGGGTGGAATTTGAACTCAGGACGTTAGGCGGAAGAAATGCCATTGAACTGTGATAGAATTAAATTTTAAAAAAAATATGTTTAAGACCATAGTGAGTGTTTACTATCAAGTGAATCAACCACTCAATGTACATGTTGTATCGGACTTGGGTGAATGTACCCAATATTAACTAATAACAGGATTTGAACGCTTGACGTAGAGAACTCTTAATTTCCTCAATTTTTAAACGAATGAAAGGCAAAGCCAATCTCATACAGTCGTAACTAAGGCTTTGTAAAACATTTAGCCCGTCACGCTACCCTTCTACCCGTTCCACACCCTCTACCTATCCTCACCCTCAGCGGTTCGCCACCCTCTCTTAAGAGGTAAATGAATTATTGATTACCTTATTTTTTCATATTATTCATTTATTTTTTCATTTATTAGGCGCTATTTACATAATTTATGTTCCAATGAGAGAGATTTTTTTTTAAAGGAGAGGGAGAGAAAGAGAGAGAAATTGAGAAAGGGAGGTAAGGAGAGAAGCGAAATAGGATTATCTCCACAAAATAGGATTATGTGTACGGAAAGCGATTAAGCTATCTCAGATTTAAGTGATGACCGGACTGGTGGTGGAGATGTTCAGAAAATCTCATAATTGTCATTGTCTACGGATAATACTGATTTTCAATAACAACGAAACGAGTATTGTAGACGACTACGACGACGACGACGATGACGATGACGACGATGACGATGACGATAACAACCAAGATGAACATCAGTGGACCAATAAGTGAACCTCGGTCAACTAGAAATAATAGCCAGCTCACTCTTAAATAACATCAAAAAGTGTTTAAGGAGAAGAGTTAGCAAAAACACATTAGGCTGTGTAGCAAGAAGCTTGCTTCCCAACCACATGGTTCTAGGTTCTGACCCACTGCGTGGCACCTTGGGCAAGTGCCTTCTACTATAGCCTCAGGCTGACCAAAGCCTTGTGAGTGGATTTGGTAGACGGAAACTGAAAAATGTCCGTCGTATAGATCCCCCACACGCATCTGGAGAACATTGTTTTTCTTTGTGGTTGGGTCGTTGATGACCTCTTTCTAGCATATTGGATGTCCACCTAGTGGTCATCCCTTATACACGTGTATATATATATATATATATGTATGTATGTATAGATATTACACAGCTCACTAATTCCGGAAGAAGAAACTGTTATAGTAACCATAGAGGGAAGGTAGAATGTAGAGCCTGTCGGTATTCTCTTGGCTGCATTGTTTTG
>NC_068991.1:63246493-63247431 GCF_001194135.2 Octopus bimaculoides
GTTGGTAGAAATCACCCGATTTCGACTCGAAAAATTGATCCAACCAACCTCTCAATTCTGCATCAGTATTGGACGAAACTCCGCGCATAGCATTTGAAAGAGATCGAAAGAGGTGGAAATCCGTTGGTGCCAAATCAGGAGAGTATGGCAGGTGTGGGAGCACTTCCCAGCCATGCGTTTGAATGGTTTCCTTGGTCATATTGGCGATATGACGGCGGGCGTTGTCGTGCAGCAGAAGAACTCCATGCTGACGATTAGGTCTTTTCTCTTGAATAGCCGTGTTGAGTCGTTCCATCTGTTGAACACAGAGTTCCGCGTTGACCGTTTGGTTTCGTTCAAGCAATTCGTTATGGATAATCCATACGATACGCGCAACATCGTTTTACAAGGATGAAGATCTTGTTTCACGCGCGGTGTCGCTTGTTTACCGAGGCTATGCCATTCGTTACGCAGCTTCATATTGATGTACAGGCGCCATTTTTCGTCACCAGTAACGATTCGGTAAAGAAATCGTTGCCTGTGTCTATGAGTTGAGCGGGTAACAAGCAAGCAAACCAGCGGAGATTGTGGCTCGTTGATTTTTATTGTTGTCACTTAAAGCATGCTGAACCCATGCTCCATACTTCCTCTCCATGCACAGCACAAATGTCGCGAGCAGCTTTTGTGACCTTCGAACCTTGATTAAAAGCAAAAAGAAGGAGGTGCCGAAAATGCTCGTTTTTCTTAAATTGACATTTCATTTTAATGATTTGAAAATAAACCAAAATTAACTCAAATTAATTAGAAAAAAAAAAAGGCAAAATAGATTCCAAAATGATGCAAAAATAGAATTTATTGCGTTTTTAAATTTTGGAATCTATTTTTTTAGAGAATTCTATTTTTGCATCATTTTGGAATCTATTTTGCTTTTCTTTTCTAATTAATATACATATATACAT
>NC_068991.1:63248862-63254594 GCF_001194135.2 Octopus bimaculoides
TATATACATATATATATATATAAATTCACGCATATACACACACACACAGTGAAGGACAAATCAGTTTAATAATCTGAGTAGAGTATTAGTGATACTAAACATAGACGATATAAGCAGGTTAGCTTCTCTACAAATAGACTGCAATCTATTCAACTTAATGACGTCTTTTTTTTGACCTTGTACTAATTATGTAAAGCTTTGCATTCATGCATACCTTTCAGGTGTAATGTGTATACACATATAGTATTTGTGCATAATAAATAAGCACATAAATAATGCATATGTAACTAAAGTGTGTGGGGGTGTACAGTGACTATGAAGGAGCGTGACGTAATGGTTAGGGTTTCTGCAATCTTGATTTCGATTCCTAGGCCGGTGGTGAGTTTTTTTTTTTTTTGTTTTTCTTTAGCAAAGAAGAATTTTATGTTGTCACTATTGCAGCAAGAATAGCTAAGAGATTACAGTGTTCAATTCAATGGAGTCGCTTGAAACGGCCGTACAGCATTAGTACTTGACACCCTGTTACTAATTTTTATTTTATTCACCTTACTTCGAGCTGTGCGAATATCGGACTGACTTGGTGCTTAAGTACCTAATTCAACTGAATCTTAATTACTTCAGAATATATATATATATATATATAATGGGACACTTTGTTATCTCTTTACCTTGGAAATCTATATTTATACAGCTAGATTATTTGCCATTCGAAACTAATAGTGCTATTGTGTATGTCTAGCCTTAAATTTCAAGCTTCCTTCATGCATATCTTAACTTCGAAGATATTAAGTTAACTTACTGAATATCAAATTGGAATTTTATAGGCGCAGGAGTGGCTGTGTGATAAGTAGCTTGCTTACCAACCACATGGTTCCGGGTTCAGTCCCACTGCGTGGCACCTTGGGCAAGTGTCTTCTACTATAGCCTCGGACCGACCAAAGCCTTGTGAGTGAATTTGGTAGACGGAAACTGAACGAAGCCCGTCGTATATATGTATATGTATGTGTGTGCATATGTTTGTCCCCCAACATCGCTTGACAACCGATGCTGGTGTGTTTAGGTCCCCGTAACTTAGCGGTTCGGCAAAAGAGACCGGTAGAATAAGTACTAGGCTTACAAAGAATATGTTCGACTAAAAGGCTGTGCTCCAGTATGGCAGCAGTCAAATGACTGAAACAAGTAAAAGGAGTAAAAGAAAGAAAAAAATGAAGGCTATCTTAGATATCAGACAGTGGGTTGGCAGAATCGTTAGCACGTCGGACAAAATATTTAGTGGCGTTTCTTCCAACTCCTTACGTTCTCAGTTCAAATCGCGCCGACATCAACTCTGTCTTTCATCTTTCCGGGATTGATAAAATAAAGTACCAGTCAAGTACTAGGGTTCATGTGATCCTCTAAAAGTTACTGGCTTTGTACGTAAATCAGAAGCCCGTAATTTGCTGCTGGTGTTTAGCACCAAGTCAGCTCTGATACACAGTGCCTATGATCAAATACATTCCTGTAGTGACCATCACGTCTGTTTATCTGATATATAGGACTACATCATGCTATAAATTCTCCCTTTATAAAATAAGGATATGAGTCGAGCCAACGAGGGATGACTCTCCATAATTGTTTGATTTAATAAAAATAATAGCAAAATCGCCCTCTTATAAACTCTACATCCCCCAGAAAATAAAAGATAAAAAATGGGAAAGCTACGGTTGGAACGCAATTATAGGTGCCCTGACTGGTGCTACAAAAATAACAATAAGCATTTGGTGCAGACATAGCTGTGTGGTTAACAAGCTCGCTTTGCAATCAGTCAGTTTAAGGTTCAGTCCCACTGCATGGAACAATGGGTAATTAAATACTACTACTACTAATACTACTACTTCTACTACTACTACTACTACTACTAACACCACCAAGAGTACTGGAATCAATGTGACTAACCGCCACATCTCAAAATTGTTGGCCTTGTGTCAAAAATTAGAAACAATTAGTTTTAACCACGTGACTGTGGTCGTGAAGGTCTTGAAGGTCGATTTAATGGGTTCTGAATACTTCTTGTCAACAAACAACGCTTTCCATCCAACTCGAGCCACGAAGGGAAGGAACTCGCCCCACTATCGCTTGACCTGCTAATAGTAGCAGTCAAATAAGAACAGAACCATACCTTAACATCTGAAAAATGGAAGGGCACATAAGATCGCAATACTCTAAATGGGCATTATCTAGCCCTTTGCCTGTCCTGTGTATCACATTTGATTCACAAGACACATTTCCATGGCGCCCGTGCATTATATATGGTGGTACACATGACCAATTTTTTTTAACCAAAGGAGTAAGTTGGGACTTATGAAAGGAAAGTTTTATATCACTCAAGACGTATGAAACGAGGGCTAATTTAAAAGTGTGAAAACAAATATGGACGTTTAGTAATAACTAATGATTTATAGGTACATAGTATATTGTTATGCAGTCATAATATACTATAAAGTATACGAAATGTTTTTATAAGCCAATACCATGTTCTACTGTGTTAGCAGTGCATTTTTCATTATTTTGTTAAGGTTATTTCTACAGATATGCTACAGAAATTTTAGCCAGCACTGATTTAATGCTACAACGTTTCGTATCGAGACGTCAGATGTAGACAATGAGATCGAAGACAAAAATGGTTGCATAACGAATTACAACAAGTTAGCGAGAAGATCAGGCAAAGAAGGCTACGGCTATCTTGTCACTGCATGGAGTACAAACTAGTCTTGTGGAACCTACTTCATGGTGATGTAAGAAGAGGAAAACGTCGTCACGCTCAAATGCACAACTTGATTGCAGACACCGGTCTGGAATGTACCCAGGACCTCGAGGCAGTGATACTGGACCGAGAAGTGTGGCGGGTGGACATCGTTGCTGCGGCCCGAGTTCGAACTCGGCCACAATAATAACAACTTGGGACTTAGGGAAGGACTTATGTAGTACTTACAACGTATGAAACAAGGGATGTTTAGTGCTAAGTTTTGAAAATTGGAGTGGCAAATGATTAAAAACAGGAGAAAATAAACGGGCTGACCTGGGGTTAAACAACAACAACAACAACAACAACAACTGCTGCTTTTATAAATATGGTCTTATTTGGGAAGCTATTCGTTGTTTACAACTATTTCAGATATATCGTGAGGTCAAATTTTTTTGGGATCACAGGTAGAGATTCATATTTTCAAGTTCTTTGTCTAAGATACGCGCGCGCGTAGGTGTATGTGTGTGTGTGTGTACATTTATATACATACATGTGTGTGTGTGTGTTTGCGTGTATTTTCATTCCGTTGGTCATTCTGTTGACCTGAGCTGACCTTTTGGTCATTCGCAATAGCTGACACGACCTTTTTTTAAAAAAAGATATGATAAGAATGCCAAGTATGTGAGTCCGAACGTCTACACGTGGTAGTGATAGTGGTGGTAATGGTGAAATGATACTAGGGAGGATAGCGATGGTAGAGTGGTGGTGGTGGTGGTGGTGGTGGTGTGGTGGTGGTGGTGGCATTGCGTTAGAGTATGTCTATAAATATATGTATATATATATTTGCCTACCTATATGTTCACTCACCCCCCTATACTTACTTTACCCCTGTATTTACCTATTCACACATACACCGTGAAATAAAACACCATGTTGGCAAATATTTCACCTACCATTTAAAGACCATTAGGTGAAAAAGTGGGAAATGAAAAGTGAGAGAGAAGGGAGACCAAAAAGAGAAAGTAAAATTAAATCAGGCAATACGCCCACAAAGTAATTGTATCTATCTATCTATCTATCTATCTATCTATCTATCTATCTATCTATCTATCTATCTATCTATCTATCTATCTATCTGTTACTCTGTCTGTCTCTCTGTCTCTCTGTTTTTATCTATCTGTTTCTATCTATCTGTTTATCTACCAATTTATTTGACTAATTAGCTAGCTAGCTAAAAAATAGACAGATAGATAGATAGATAGATAGATAGATAGATAGATAGATAGATAGATAGATAGTAACGACCAAAACCACGAAATCTACACAGTTATTTCTCTTGCCAGTGTGGAGAAAATGTTTAGGAGAATCTTCTACGACAAGCAGAAAAGAAAAACCGAAGTCAACCGTAATGCAGTACTCATATATGTTTGTATATATACATATATATATGTAGGTATGTACATATATGTTTGTATATATGCATATATTTTTATATTATTTATATTATCATATTATCGAACACCACGCATCCCTTATCTATCTATCTATCTATCTATCTATCTATCTATCTATCTATCTATCTATCTATCTATCTATCTATCTATCTTTCTATCTATCTATCTATATATATATATATGTGTGTGTGTGTGTGTGTGTGTGTGTGTGTGTGTGTGTGTGTGTGTGTGTGTGTGTGTGTGTGTGTGTGTGTGTGTGTGTTGTCAATTCAAATAAACAGTCAATTCAAGTAAATGAATATTAAAATTAACAGGCAACAAGAGGACGTGCACAAGGAATGTGTCATTGATGAGGTCACTGATGGTGACGAAAAGATTTTGACAAGCCGAACTGATAGGTTGATTATCAAATAATAGTAAAAGAAGTGAAATAGAACCACTGCGTGTCTTCATTATTGGCCCAATGACCCTCCGGGATACAACAATATCTTTTTCAACATGCGAATTTAAAATAGCGGTTGTATGAACAATATTAAATGCGATATATTTATTAAAAAAAAGTAATCGATTTAAGATCAAATTATAATTAATTGATCCAATGATTGATATTGAACCGCGCTTATCTTACTTTATACGGCACACGTGATTGTGGAATTTTCCATCTCAAATTGCTATGCATTTGATATATAGTAATAATAGTGAATATTAACACGTAGATTCGATAATAATAACCTTCTACATTGCATAATGGAGTCAACCGATACAAAGTTCATTAACCTGATATTAATAATCTCAGAAAATAACATTAACCTTGGGTATATCATCACTCTGACGATTCAATGGAAAATGTCGAAAGATCAGTCAATCTTAATTTAACGCTTAACGTAGAAGCAACAATTCATCTTCTCACCTCCCACTCTCTTACTAGCAGTTAAAATGGATAAACGAAGCAGTATAAAACGGTTAACGAGGGGTTTTAAAATGGAGGATTTAATGGAGTTTGCTCGTACATTTACACACACAGATATACAGAAAAATATTCATGCAAAAACATGTATTTAAGTAACTTTGTTGATTTAATTAGAGTTAAAAATCTAAAGACAGTATAACACACACTCACACACACATACATACACACATATAAATATATGTTTTTTTAATACATATTTTGTTATTCTTTTATGCGTTTCAACCCAAAGGCTGTGACCATGCTGGGATATTGCCAGTATCATTCGTCACCTTTTCGATGGCCATTCCTATTTGGTTGGCTTTTGGTGAATGAGGGAGGTTGATATTGCTACCATCATTTGAGATCTTGGACAGTAGAAGGTTATAGTGCTTCTAGAAAAAATTTATTACTCAACCACCAGATAGATAGATAGATAGATAGATAGATAGATAGATAGATAGATAGGCAGCCAGGCAAGCAGACCGGCAGGCAGATAGGCAGACAGTTAGACAGATTTTTTGTTTGATTTATTCATTATTTGTTTTTTTTTTTGTTCTAAAAGATTGTTCTAAAAAGTTATTCCCCGAAGAAGTTTATGACAACT
>NC_068991.1:63255908-63256703 GCF_001194135.2 Octopus bimaculoides
TCTCACCCTCTCTCTCTCTCTCACCTACTCTCTCTCTCTCTCACTCCTTCTCTCTCTCACCCCTTCTCTCTCTCACCCCTTCTCTCTCTCTATGAATGTGTGTGAGCATATTTTTCTTTATGTGCATGAAGAGAGGGAAAGTGTTTATATCAATCGTGCTCAATAAACTGTACTGTCTCTCTCCCCCTCTATTCCCATGCTCTCTCTTTCTCACTCTCTATCTGTATCTGTATATTTCTAATTCGTGTGTATGTGTGTGTATGCGTCCAGTGCCGAAAAGTACTATCGTTAAAACGGTTTCAACATCCACTCGTTTCAAATCACCGGCATCCTAATAACCACGCCCAATCATTTCATTTCGCTCCTATGGTATTTACCTCTGGAACACACACTTTCCTGACAGCCATGTCATTGTCGTTGATATCAGTAAATCTTTTGAATAAATCTGACTGGAGAACTTCTCAACTAATTTACTAGACTGTGTGTTGACATCTGTTTCTCATCCCTTGAATTAGACGTTTCCACTCAGATAGGCAGACAAATTAGCAGGCAAGCAGACAGACAAGTAGACAGGCAGATACATGTATACATGTTGTTGTCATTCCGTCGCTTACGGCGTTGAGGGTTCCAGTTGATCCGATCAACGGAACAGCCTGCTCGGGAAATTAACGTGCAAGTGGCTGAGCACTCCACAGACACGTGTACGCTTAACGTAGTTCTCGGGTATATTCAGCGTGACACAGTGTGACAAGGCTGGCCCTTTGAATTACAGGCACAACAGAAACAGGAAGTAAG
>NC_068991.1:63261452-63262077 GCF_001194135.2 Octopus bimaculoides
TAAAAAAATATATATATATAAATAAAATATAAAAGATAAAAAATAGTATATATATAAAATTAAAATTATTCATATATACATATTTACAGACATTCACACACATATACACACACATACATATATATATATATACATATTTACAGACATCTTGTTGGATGGTCGTTGACTGTTCAGGAGTCCATCCGCCCTTTTACAGGTCTTATTTTTCGTCCTGCAGGGTGTCCAACATATATATATATATAATATAGGATAAATTCTTTATAAGAATTTATCAAGTAGTCAGCGTGAAAAAAACTCAAAATGAAAAAATAACGAAAAATTTTCGTAATGAAAAAAATTCATCATTTCATCATAAATATAAATACTTATATATAAAGGGCATTAACTGTGTATTAATGCCTCATGCTTCGAGGGACTAAATAAGTCAAAAACTACCAAAAGAATAACCAACATATTTACCGGGCTACATCGTGGTAGGTTGATTCTTGTTTATTCTTTATGTATCTTGACCATACGTGTACTGATGAACAAAAGAATACAGGTTACTTCACAGTTTTTCTGTATTTGATTGAGAAACCAGTGGTCTGCCGTTGAGTTAAATGTTTTTAAGAGATAAATTTTGAAA
>NC_068991.1:63262650-63265083 GCF_001194135.2 Octopus bimaculoides
GTTCTGCCAGCTCGCTGCCTTAAATGAGGGGAAATATATCAATGAAGACCAAAGAAACACTTTTTTTAAACCCCCACCACTTGAAATGAGACAGGACTTTCTTTCCACCTTAATTATGTTTCTCACATTTCTTTCTTAACAATAGCATCATTATTATCATTGCTTCTAAGGCGGCGAGCTGGCAGAATCGTTAGCGCGCTTGATGAAATGCTTAGCGGCATTTCGCCCGTCGCCACGTTCTGAGTTCAAATCCCGTCCTTAGATTCTGAGTTCAAATTCCGCCGTGATCGACTTTGCCTTTCATCCTTTCGGTGTCGATAAATTAAGTACCAGTGAAACACTGGGATCGATGTAATCGATTAGTCCCCTCCACACAAATTTGAGGCTTTGTGTCTACAGTAAAAAGGATTATCACTGCTTCGAACAACGCACACTTTTGCAGATAATACCGGTTTCCACGGTTTCTAGACTTTTCACAGATGTCATCCACATGTCAACCAAATAACCTTTCGTTGGATTCCTACAGCCTTTGTTTCATGTTCACTCGTAATATTTTCCAATGAAGAAATAACAACCTTGTCTTCTTCGGTCAACACAAACACGAAATCAGTGCGTGTATATCAATGAAGCAGTCTTTTTTCATACATCTTTCTACACATGGATATATCACAAGTTAAAGCTTGCAAATCTTAACAACTGCAGGACTTTTCAATCTCTTACAATCTCTCATAGCAACTTCACGATGATATAAAATTGCTTAAACTACATAACCAATATAACACTATCTCGTTAACACCAGAAAATATAATACTTCACTCTGGACCAGTTTCGCATTCTCAACAAAGCCTAATTAATACAACTATTGAGGTTTAAAATAGTTCGTTTTATTTGCTTTGTAAGATTCTAGATGTTAACTCGAATGTTGAAACAGATTTTGCTATATCCAGGGAAAGTTGTCAATGATGAGGTTGCGAATGGCGTTGAAAAGGCTGAGAAACTTAGTTGACTGATTGATTGATTAACCGAAAATCGATGAATTAATTGGTTAAATAGTTAACTAGTTGAATGCTAATAATAAAAGACGTGAATAGAACCAGTGCGTGTGTTTATTATTGGCATAATGACCCTCCAGAAATGCAATATTTATCCAAGGCTAACACGATTGACTTGAGCCGATACAGCTTGGAACCAATGTCGATTGCTGAATTGGTTAAGTAGTTAGCCAGTTGACTAATAATAATAAAAGAAGTAAAATAGAACCAGTGCGTGTATATATTATTGGTATAATGACCTTCCCGTGATACAACGTTTAATCAAGGGAAACACCATCGACATGGACTGAAACACTGTCGACAGAGTCTGGGCTGTCAAAAAGTAAAGAATGGAGCCAATAGCACAAGGCACCATATCCTCCACCGCCCTCTTCAACAATTCCGTCAATCCACCGCCCTAGACTGGTGCCTTTTCTTTTATCAATCCATAAGAGAATGAAAAGTTGACTTCGGTGGGATTTAAACTCGGAGCTCCAAGAATTGAAACAAATTTTGCGATATATTGCGATGATTGTACCAATTCGCGCGTCCTCGTGCACACTGAGTTACCTTTCAAGGGGGAGAGGATGTGAGAATGAGGTTGTTTCTGGAAAGATTCACTAATTCTGCCATCCATCTACCCTCTAATGGAAAGAATTATCACACTGAGATCGAAAAGTAACACCGAACACACAGGTGGAAATCGAACCATCTTTCATAATCTAACCAGGTAGAGCTGCTATCTTTTACATCGTATAAACTTTCAAGCCCAAACTATTGCTTACGATTGTACAACATTTAAAATGTTTATATATTACATGAATGTAAGTGTATATGCATATATATATGTGTGTGCGTGTAAATATGAATGAGATAAATGTGTGTACTTGTATATGTACGTGTGCATGTGCCTGCATGTGTGCGTGCGCGTGTGTTTGAAATATGTTGTATGATGCAATATAATACGAGATATATCAACGCGCAAATATGATGCTAATAGTCTCTTGCATGTTATTATGGAGTCTATTCACCTAAAGTTCATTAACCTGGAATGAATATTCTAAATACAATAAACTCATACATCACATCCAATCCGATGATGGCTAGAGAAAATGTCAAAATACCACTCAATCTCTTTCTTTGTGATATTCAAGCTTGGAAAATGTAACGCAGTCTCCTCATTTGATGATTTAGCTAATTGCTAGGACGGATAAACAACTCAACATAAAACTGGTTAACAAAAGTTACAAACTGTGGATTTCATTCTTCTCGCGCACTCGCTCTCTTATACGTAAGTCTTTTGTGTGCGTGTACATGCGCATATATATTTGCGTGTGAGATTTTCTTGTTTCATATATATATATATATATATATATAAAGAATAATAATAAATGGAGCAAAA
>NC_068991.1:63265183-63266193 GCF_001194135.2 Octopus bimaculoides
CCTCGACGTCGTAAGCGACGGAGTGCCAACAACAAATGTATGTATGTATGCTTGGATGGATGAATGGATGGATGGATGCTTCTTTGTTTATATGTATGTATGCATACATGCATACATGTATGAATGTATATATGTTTGTAAGACGTGTGAATCGATAATTACATACAGGTCTCTCACTGTGTGCGTATGCGTACGCGCGCGTATGGAGAAAGAGAGAGAGCAGAAATGGTCGTACATATGCTCATAAATGTCTATCTTCCCATCTTCTCTTTCTTTTTATTATACAATTCGTCCTTTCCGTTATTGACCACCACCTCAGAATACCACTCTATACCCTCATTCTGTCTAAAGATGCTTTCTTCGTCCATCTTTTCACTCCTTTTATTCTTTTGTACTCCAAGCACAAGGCTCGAAATTTTGTGGGAGGGAGCCAGACGATTAGATGAACCCCAGCACGCAACTGGTACTAAATTATCTAAACACAAACACACACACATATATGACGGGCTTGTTTCGGTTTCCCTCTACCCAATCCATTCGCAAGGCTTTGGTCAGAGGCGATAGTACAGGACACTTGCCGAAGGTGTCACGCAGTGGGACTGAACCTGGAACCATGTTGTTCGTAAGAAGCTACTTACCACACAGCCACTCATGCACCTATATAAACATATATATTCTTTTCTACTCTGGGCACAAAACCCCCAATTTTTTTTTTGGGGGGGGGGGGGGAGGCCAGTCGATTATATCGACCTCAGTATGCAACTGGTATTTAATTTATCGACCCCGAAAGTATGAAAGGCAAAGTCGACCTCGGTGGAATTTGAACTCAGAACGTAAAGACGGACGAAATACCGCTAAGCATTTCGTCCGGCGTGCTAACGATTCTGCCAGCTCACCGCCTTTCACTCCTTTTATTTAATCAACCTTACACCGCTGTGTCTCATCCTCCATTACATCATGAACACTACACGGACGATAACGACCACGACAACGACAACGACCATGACCAC
>NC_068991.1:63266422-63269840 GCF_001194135.2 Octopus bimaculoides
ATATATATAATTATGTGTATTTCTTCTATCTTAATGAATAAAAATTCTTCTGATAGAATAAATGGGTTAATAGAAACCAATGTAGCAAAGAACACAAAATAACTGTGATTTAGTTCCTGTTTTTAAGGCAGGGACTCCTTGAAATTTTGGGTATTTGAGTATATTTAAGAATTTAAGGAATGGAGAAAACGCATGTTATATATGTATATGTATATATGTGATAATTGGGCCTCTTGACCTGTGAGACCCCTGGGCAACTGTCCAGTGTGCCCATGTCTTAAAACAACACTGCCCAAACCCCTCCTATGAGTCAACGCGCTACCACTTTATTAAAATGGAGGTGCACATTGGACAAAAATTTTGGAGGGGGAAAGTGAAAGATGAAAGGAAGAGTCGACCACGCAGGAATTTGAACTCAGAACGTAAAGCGGAACGAAATGCCGCAAAGCAGTTTGTTAGGCGTGCCTACAATTCTGCCAGCTCGTCGCTGGTGTAGTATTTGGAGTCAGCGCATGGGCGAATTTGTATGTTTTGTTTTATGCATGTATTCTCACACCAACACCTGTTGTCAAGCGGTGAGACACAAAGACACGCGCACATAGAAATTTTGTACATTTATATACGACAGACTTCTTTCAGTTTCTGTCTACCAAATCCACTCACAAGGCTTTGGTCGGATCGAGGCTATTGTAGGAGGTACTTTCCCAAGGTGCCGCGCAATGGGACTGAACTTGGAACCATGTGGTTGGGAAGCAAACTTCTTGCCCCACAAGCACGACTGCGCTCATGTTAGACCACTTTATATTAACATGTTTAATATGAAGTTTTTTGCTTAAATTTGGAAACTCAGATAACAATGTTTAGGTGAATGGAACCACTCTGAGCAGGGTCCAGTCGAATGGGGAACAATAGTTGAGCGAAGATTTGAGCCCTTTGTGGTCAAAGTGATTCTGGATCTTTGGTGTTCCTTGATTGGACCTTGACCTTGCTGGAAGCTCTTCTGTTCCTGAAGAACTGCATCATTCATGATTTCACATTCTTTGTATATGTATACTGTTATCTCATTTCATCCTCCTTTATCTTCTTTCTCCTCATTTTGTTTTATTGTTTTAGGTAACCCTCACACAGATTGTAAACTATTCTTGTGATGTCCTCCTCAACTGATGCCACTGTAGCAAATAAAAGAAATTATTATTATTATTATTATTATTATTATTATTATTATTATTATTATTATTATTATTATTATTATTATTATTATTATTATTATTATTATTATTATTTTATGAAGGCGGCGAGCTGGCAGAATCGTTAGCACGCCGGGCGAAATTCTTTGCGATATTTCGTCTGCCGCTACGTTCTGAGATCAAATTCCGCCGAGGTCAGCTTTGCCTATCATCCTATCGGGGTTGATGAGATGAAATAAGTACCAGTTACGCACTGGGGTCGATGTAATCGACTATCACCTCTTCCAAATTTTCAAGCCTTGTGCCTACAGTAGAAATTATTATTATTATTATTATTTTTATTATTATTATTATTGAGTGAGAGAGCAGTGCATGTCATCAAAGTGACACTGGGGTAAAGTATACGAAGCCCCGTGTACCCATCATGACTACCCGTGTGATAAGGGTACACCAAGCACATGCATCCAACCATATGTGCGTTACATGGTGATCTCATATCAAGATTGCAGGTGGGGCTCAGTTTGAATTTTCTTCAGGTCAAGTAGCCCATCCCGCTCAAAAGATCCGTAAATAAGGCTTGTTTAAGGACGTTGAACGAAACACCCGTTTCCATAGATGAATTATCTAAACCCCAAAGAATTCCTCTCAACACATGGCTATGTTGCTTCCCTACTACTTCTGCTCATGATCAGAGATGCACATATCGTCAACCACTAAGGGACATGCTCGACTGGTTAAAGTCAAACAACTGACAAGCAAATCTGTGGTATTAAGCAGAATATTTACTGTAGCCCATCTTTTATACCAAGACGAAACAATGTACGTGATAACACTTCCAATCAGTTAAGATCAGAAGCCATGGGAGCCACTGCCTGGTACTGCATCAAAGCATTATTATTATTATTATTATTATTATTATTATTATTATTATTAAGGTGATGAGCTTGCGGAATCGTTAGCGCGTCGAACAGGATGTTTAACGGCATTTCTTCAGGTTCTTTATGCTCTGAGCTAAAATTCCACCGGAATCAACTTTGCTTTTTATTTTTCAAGGTCGATGAAGTACGTACCAGTCAAGTACTGGATTTGATGTAATAGACTCCGCTTCCCCTTAAACTCCTGGCCTTGTGCCAAATTTTGATAGAAAGGTGGTGAATTGGGCGAATCGTTCGCACGTCTAACAAAATACTCAACGACTCTAAGTTCAAATCCCACGGAAGTTGAATTTTCCTTTTGGAATCAATAAAATAAGCACCAGTTGAGCTTTTGAGTCGATGTAATCAACTTGCTCCTCACGTTACAATTGTTGGCCTTGTGTCAAAATTAGAAAGAATTCTTGTATTTGTTTTATTTTTAGTAGATGTCAGGTGGTGGTGGTGGTAGTGGGATTGGCGGTAGCAATGATGATGGGGGAAGGCGGGAGGTAAGAAAGTAATCTGGAAATGGAAAAGTAATAAAAGCGAAATGTATCTGATGACAAGAGATATAAGGAGAAAACTATTTCGAGATAACCGGAAGTGATAAGAGGTATCTATGTTTTAGCGTCTAAAAACAGCAGTATGAGTTACGCTATAATTATCTATATGGTAGGTATGCGTGCTTAAGCATGCGCATTGAAGACCAAGAAAATACCAAAAGTTATGAATGAGTTAGAAGATTGGTGTGTAGTCTTGCAGTGCTATAGGTTCCATTCACACCTGTTGTTTACTGTTGTGATTCTTATTGGTGTTTTTGATGTTTGCTCGTGCATGCCTTCGTAATGCAGGTAGCCTACCTGGTACGTTTGCGATAAGGGCGTAGTAAATTACATAGAAACATTCACAAAACTAGTTAAGTGTAAATTATTCCAAAAATTTACGTGGTAAGAAGCTCGCTTCTCAACTACATGTTTCTGGGTTCAGTCCCACTGCGTGGCGCCTTGGGCCGACCAAAGCATATGTGTAATAAGAGGACGCATACATACATACACACACATATGCATACAAACATGTACAGATATATACGTACATATACATACGTACAAACACATCCATCCTTTTAACTATACATACAAGCATACATTTTTCCATATATACATAGATGCACACATCCATCAATTTTCCCTCCATACATAGCATCACGTTGCACACATATACGTACACACACACATATACATGCACACACACATACACCCAGCCATCGATCATTCCATCTATACATACATATGCAATATATATATATATATATATATA
>NC_068991.1:63273004-63274557 GCF_001194135.2 Octopus bimaculoides
CACACACACACACACACACACACACACACACACACACACACACACACACACACACACACACACACACACACACACATCCATAAATGCCGAGGTATATTTTCTTACATAATCCAATCCAAGTACTTATTTCTGTCCTATTTATCGTCACGCTAATATTCTCTCATCTAAAGTGCATAAACCACTTTCATCTTTACAGATCACTCCTATCCTACACTCACTCTTTCTCCGGGTGTCTTTCCTCCTCTCTCTAGCTTTCTCCTTTTTGACAGACCTATACACATACAAAGGTTCGCGCTCCCTCTCTTTTGCTCTCTTCGTGTTTATGTCACCCTCTCGCTCTCTTATTTCTCCCCCCCCCTTTATATTCTGTCTGCATCTCTATCTATCTGGCTGACTCTGCACTTGATTTGTTAAAAACCCTCCTAATCCTACTTCCGATCAATGTACGCGCACGCACGCACGCACACACACACACACACACACACACACACACACACACACACACACACACACACACACACACACACACACACACTCACACACATTACACAGAAACATGCATACTTTTACACATACACGCGCACACACACATATACGTGCATACACAAATGCTCGTTGCACACGTTACACACACACACACACACTCATTACATGTGCGCACACACACCCATTACACATACCTACATATCCATTACTTATAACACACACACACACACACACACACTCACATACACATTACACACACAAGCAAGCATATACATACACATACGTACACAGAAAGACAGACTGACGTAACATACTAAGTAAGGCAGGGTCTACCCAGCAAAAAAAAAACTATTCATTTTAATTATGAAACCTAAAGACTGAATAATTCCTAATTCATTATAATAATAATTAAAAAGAAAACTAATTAAATACAATGAATTTAGGGAATAATTCAATAAAAGGCAAAGCATTTTAATGTTAGATAAACAGTCTCCGCCTGTTGCCTTTCAAGTTCAATGTTAATGTTAGCCGTATCACTATTAATACAACTGCTGCGATTTTCAGCATTGTAACTATATTAAACACCAGCGAGGCACCCGTCAAAAATGACGGAGTGTATTTGGATAGGGAATGCATTATACAAGTATAAAATTTGTCTAATGGTCTCTAGTTCAATATATGATATGCTATTTTGCTCATATTGGAAGTTAAAATGAAACACAGCAACAGTGAGAAAAACACAGGAAAGACAACTCAGAAGAATTTATCACCGCCATCTTAATTGTGTATATGTATGTATGAATGCATGCATGTATGTATGTATGTATGTATGCATGTATGTATGTATGTATGTATGTATATTTAGCAGAAGCAACTGAGTGGCTCAATGACCAAGAATTTTCTGCGTTGACACTTACCAAACACACGAAATGTAAATATAATCAAAACAGAAAAATGGAAATTTTTTGGTATTCTTTATTTTCCAGTACACGTGTCTCACTTTCTAATACGGATCACTTAGATTTACATGCTATATAGACAAGTAAGGAATTTTCTATTACAGAAAT
>NC_068991.1:63275485-63276565 GCF_001194135.2 Octopus bimaculoides
CACCTCCTCTTCCGGTCTTTTCACAATGTAACCTCGTGGGCATCGGTACCATTTTCCTCTTTCTCCGTTCTTCCATTCTCCGAACTTTCCATCTTTCCGACGAAGGGCTACGCCCGAAACGACATACACTCTCTCTTTCCTTTCCTGAGCGTCCAATAACACTATCCGTATCACGTCCTCACTTTGTCGTTTTTTTGTTACTGTTTTTTTGAACTTATATATATATATATATATATATATACGCGAATGTCTGTTGATTCAACAGATGAAATGGGACAGGCCTCTATGAGGTTGATCATATACTAGAAATAATTGGTGAATGTTAAATCAACAGTTTCAAAAGCTGATTTGGGGAGCGAAATTGGAAAAAACCGTTCTTAAAAATACCGGATTCTGAAGAAATTTTGGATACACAAAAAGGAGTGGGAATACCCGTTCGACACGTTCACCGAAGAAACGTAGTATTTCACAGTGGAACAGAAATGACAGTAGACATGAAAGAAGTGGATGACAAATAATTATGAAATGGATAAATGAAACAAAGGGACAATACGTAGAACGTAAAACAAAGGATAGACAGACAGTAAGACAGACAGACAAACAGACAGACAGATAGATAGATAGATAGATAGATAGATAGATAGATAGATAGATAGATAGACAGACAGATAGATAGATAGATAGACAGACAAACAGACAGACAGACAGACAGACAGATAGACAGACGGATGGAGAGAGAGATAGATACATAGACAGTATGTGAGTATATGTGTGTGTGTGTCTGTGCGTGTGCGAGTGTAAGTTGACAGATAAATAGATAGATAGATAGAGAGAGAGAGAGATAGAGAGAGAGAGAGAGAGGGAGAGAGAGAGAGAGAGAGAGAGATCTATAAAATAAGTACCCGGCTTTTAAAAGTACCGGGGTCGATTTATTCGACTAAAAATTCTTCAAGGCGGTGCCCCAGCATGGTCGCGGTCTGATGACTGAAACAATTAAAAGATGTAAGTAATTATGTCTGTATGTATATTGGATGCTGCATATTGTGATGAAACTGGAACGAAGCCTTTTCGTTAATATTA
>NC_068991.1:63277328-63279855 GCF_001194135.2 Octopus bimaculoides
CTATTGTCATAGGTGCCCTGGGAATGACAGCGAAACGGGCTGATTACTACCTAGCTCAGATACCAGGAAACCCCAAAATGGCTGAAGTTCAAAAGATAGTGCTCATGGGAACTGCCCATATCCTACGTAAAATACTGTCTATGTGAGCTCAAATTTTAAAGCAAACACATAATTTTCTTATGGTTTCTTAAACATTCACTAGAACAAAACTGTACAAATCCAAATATATGGTACCCTAGGCATAACACCTACATGAACTTCTAACTTGTTGTCTCTTGGGATCTCTGGGTGAGACTTGGATCCAACTTGTACAAATGCAAGACAAAAGTCAAACATAAAATAATAATAATGATAATAATATTCTGCTCAATACCACACATTTGCTTGTCAGTTGCTTGACCTTAACCAGTTGAGCATGTCCCTTAGTGGCTGGCGATATGTGCGTCTCTGAACACGAGCAGAAGTAGTGGGCGAGCATCATGGCCATGTGTTGAGAGGAATTTGGGGGGGTTTGAATAATTTACCTCTGGAAGCATGGATATTTCGTTCAACATCCTTACAGGCCTTTATTCAAAGTGGTGTTTCCCTTCTCATGGGGAATTTTTTATGCGATGTTTATCTTGATATGAGATCCCCATATCGCGCACGTATGCTTGTGATGCATGTGCCTCGTGTACCCTTATCAGACAAGTAGACATGATGGGTATATTGGGCTTCGTATATTTTACCCCAGTGTCACTTTGATGGCATGCACTGCTCTCTCACTCAATAATAATAATAATAATTCTTTCTTTATTAGTCACAAGGGCCACAAAAAATATTTAGGAAAATTCAAAGAGAAACGACTGTGGGGAATTTGCAAATATGCGTGTAAACTATTCAAACATTAACAATTAACAAGAAAATTCCTAATAACAAAATTCCCCAAAAGAAGGGAAATGCCACCCAGAACCAACCAAGGGACCCCACAGATTTTGAATCACCATACATCCCAGAAGTACCATGGCAAGTACTCCTTTCACCTCCGTACTTTGCACTCAATTTCATTCACTCGGGCCATTCTTGCTATGTTTATGTTCTTTAAACAAATAATAATAATTATAACAATTCCAAATTTTGGTACAAAGCCAACAATTTAGGTGGGAGGAGCAAGTTAATTATATTGACCTTATTTCATCGTCCCGGAAACGATGACAGTCAAGTTTGACCTCAGCAGAATTTGAACTCAGAACGTAAAGAGCTGCAAAAAAACAAAAAAACAAAAATGTAAGAAAAAGGTCACAAATATTTTTTCCGACCCGCTAATGATTCTGTTCAGCCACCGCCTTGATTATAATGCCGAATTCACTAACTACACTATTAACAATAACGAACTGTTAAATATGACGACACAAACATATACTAGACGCTGGTGTGGCTGTGTGGTAAGTAGCTCGCTTACCAACCACATGGTTCCGGGTTCAGTCCCACTGCGTGGCACCTTGGGCAAGTGTCTTTTACTATAGCCTCGGGCCGACCAAAGCCTTGTGAGTGGATTTGGTAGACGGAAACTGAAAGAAGCCCGTCGTATATGTGTGTGTGTGTGTGTGTGTTTGTCCCTACACCATCGCTTGACAACAGATGTTGATGTGTTTATGTCCCTGTAACTTAACGGTTCGGCAAAAGAACGATAGAATAGGTACTAGGCCTACAAAGAATAAAACCATGGGGTCAATTTGTTCGACTAAAGGCGGTGCTTTAGCATGGCCACAGTCAAATGACTGAAACAAATAAAAAATAAAACATGCCAATTAAATGCATTAATACTAATATAATTGAATATGATTACACTAGCTTAACTAATAATATGGTAACACTAACAGAACTATTATCTAGAAATAATACTTAAATATATTAATACAAATCTCACTATTATAAATATTCTTTTCTACTCTAGGCACAGGACCCGAAATTTTGAGGGAGGGGGCCAGTCGATTAGATCGACCCCAGTACGCAACTGGTACTTAGTTTATCGACCCCGAAAGGAGGAAAGGCAAACTCAACCTCGGCGGAATTTGAGCTCAGAACATAAAGACAGACGAAATACCGCTAAGCATTTCGCCCGGCGTGCTAAAGTTTCTGCCAGCCCGCCGCCTTTCACTAACATAAATATTTATTTCTTTATTGCCCACAGGGTTTTAACATAGAGGGGACAAACAAAGAGTTTAAGTCGATTACATCGACCCCAGTGCGTAACTGGTACTTATTTAATCGACCCCGAAAAGATGAAAGGCAAAGTCGACTTTGAACTCAGAACGTAACGGTTCACACAAATTTTATCCTTTATCTGTTTCAGTCATTAAACTGCGGCTATGCTGGGGCACCACCTTAAAGGGTTTAGTCGAACTTATTTTAAGTTTGTTACTTCTTCTATCTCTATTTTTTCGTCGAACTCCAAAGTTACAAGGACAAGAACAAACAAACACCGGCTGTCAGTTGGTGCTGGTGAGACAAACAGAAACACTTAGACGCACACATATACACAAAC
>NC_068991.1:63280330-63281738 GCF_001194135.2 Octopus bimaculoides
CACACACACACACACACACACACACACACACACACACACACACACACACGCACGCACACACACTAGAAACGTTTCAACTGATTGCTAAAACATTTCCAGCATTCCACCACTATTATCATTATTAATCTTCTTAACAACCTAGTCTTGGTATTTCGTCAAAACGATCCAACTATCTATACTAATTAAACACAACAATTGCAATTAAAATATTTATCATTCGTTGTTATTGTTGTTCTTGTTGTTGTTAGCGGTTGTGGCGGCGGCGGCGGTGACATTAATGATGGTGGTGGTGGCAATTAGCTTTTATTATAAGCCAGTCGAGTGAAAGTAAAATGGCGTCCATTGGACCATAACCTTGCTTTAATGACGAAAGCGGAGTGGTTTATCCGGGTACGTAATTTGTGCTTGTTTGTTTATTTACTTTAAAATATCCGTCTCATATGGGAATTTTATGAATGACAATAGAGGAAAGTGACCGAGAAGAGATGGAGGGAGAGAGAAAAGGAAAGAAAAACAGAGAGACAGTAGGAGAGACGAAGACACAGAGACAGTAGGAGAGAGAACGAGAGACAGAAGGAGAAATGGAGTGGCAAAGATAGAAGTGGTAGAAGAGAGAGAGATGGATAGAAACACACAGGTAGAGAGAGAGAGAGAGAGAGAGAGAGAGAGAGAGAGAGAGAGAGAGAGAGAGAGAGAGAGAGAGATGGATAGAAACACACAGGTAGAGTGAGAGAGAGAGATAGAGAGAGAGAGATAGAGAGAGAGAGAGAGAGTGGGAGAGAGAGAGAAGGGGGAGAGAGAGGGGAGAGTGAAAAGGGGAGAAAGAGAGTTAGAGAAAGGAAGACAGACAGGTAGATAGATAGACAGACAGACAGAAAGAGAAGAAAAAATGAAGACAAAGATAATAAGAGAGGAAGTGAGAATGTGAGACGTAAAGACGGAGAGACAGATTGACGGAGACACGAGAAAGAGAAAGACACGAAGACATGAAGACACGCAGTCAGTCGGAGAGAGACGAAAACTGAGAAAGGAGAGAGAGAGAGAGAGAGAGAGAGAGAGAGAGACGGACATTCTGAGATACGGAGAGAAACAGAGAGAATGACGAAAAGATACAGCGACAGCAGGACAGAGAGAAGAGGCAGAAAGAGAAAGAGAGAGAGAGAGAGAGAGAGAGAGAGGGAGGGAAAGATGAAGACATAGAGACAGTAGTAGAGAGACAGAGAGGATAGTGAGAGAGACAGAGAGGATAGTGAGAGAGACAGAGAGACAGAGAGACAGATAGTTAGGTGGACAGATGGAGAGACACGAGAGAGAGAGAGAGAGAGCGGGAGGATTCACATAAGAAACTGATGTCGCTTCTGAACAAGTCTGGTCGGGAGATAAAATGTTTCTCTCTCGAGGGTTGGTT
>NC_068991.1:63282360-63284924 GCF_001194135.2 Octopus bimaculoides
TGTGTGTTAAATTTTAAGGCACGATAAGAAAATGACTCTCCCCAGACACAACAGAATATGCTTCAACACACGAAATCACATAATAAATCTTGCAAACCAAATCCAAAAACGAAATATATATATATATGGAAAAAAGACAAAGTAGAAAAAGCTAAAATACTTTTATAAAGAACATTACAGTACCGGTTTCGATACTTGAGATCTTTTCAACAGTAAATATGAATAATAAATTTTTGAAAAATTAAATTTTCGTAAATTTAAAAGAAAAGTCTTTTTAAATACATATTTGTATAGTATTTACTGTTGAAAAGATCCCAAGGATCGAAACCAGTACTGTAATGTTCTTTATAAAAGTATTTTAGCATTTTCTGTGAAGAACATAGTGGAATATATCTACTCGTGTGTTCCTCTTCAACCTTTTACATATATATATATATAGTTATGGTATATTCTGTGAAGAACATAGTGAAATACAGTATAAAGCTCGTCCACCTTCAGATTTACCCTGTGCTATCCAGCAGTAGTATTTTACGTACATCCATGCGTTTGGGTACCTGTCATGAGTGAATATGTAATTGAAAAAAAAAATGGAGTCAACAAGAAGGGGTACATTTATTTTTAAATCACTACAATTGTTTCAACACAACGTAGTTCTCTAGGTGTACAGGTTTTTGATTATATAAATGTTTCCCTGCATTATGAGATCTAGTTGTGTTTTCTCAAACGATATGTAAATATTGTCTCTGTGAACTACATTATTTACATTATTTACATTTGACGGATATTTGTCCTCATCTTGTTTGTTGTTAACACAACGTTTCGGCTGATATACACTCCAGCCTTCATCAAGTGTCCTGGGGAAATTTCGAACCTGGGTTCTCATTCCTAAGGTATTTTTCGATGTCATTATTATCATTATTATTATTCAGGTCACTCGGAATCTTGGGGTTAGTAAGCCCGCGTTCTTAACCACTATGCCATATGCCCTTGGGCAATTATGGAGTGAATTTTAGGGTTTATAAAGCTAATATTTATAAAGCTAATAACACACGCACACACACACTCACACACACACACATTCACATAAACATACATATATACATACATACATATATATTATAAAGTTAATAAAAGAAAATAGAGGAGAAAAAATATAATAGATACTTAATTCATTTTATTTTTATCAAAATGGGAAAGTAATGCAAAGATGGAATTTGGGGGTTATTTTCCTCTTCCCTTACCTATAAATTTATACTTAAAATTTCTTCATCTGAAAGACTCCACCTCTTGATTTCTTTTGTTTTGCATGAATGCATATATACATATTTTGTATGTTATACCCAAACATTTATATTTAATATATTTAATATACTTGATGTATCTAATTTGTTTATCCGCATAATTGCCTCTCTCTCTCTATATATATATATATGGAACGAGATATTGCCTCTCTATATATATTATAGGAACAAGCTATGTACCAACCCTTCTGGTCATGCTATCTTGGACAGCAAAAATTTGCAAACTATTAAGATTTAGAAAATGATGAACAAAGCAAAATGGCATTCTTCTTGATAGCAACCTTCTTGATAGCAATCTTGCTATCAAGCAGGTGGTCGGTCGAAAGTAACCTGAAATGCATGCATAGAGGTTTTTTTTTTTTTTGTTAGCACTCCGTCGCTTACGACGTCGAGGGTTCCAGTTGATCCAATCAACGGAACAGCCTGCTCGTGAAATTAACGTGCAAGTGGCTGAGCACTCCACAGACACGTGTACCCTTAATGTAGTTCTAGGGGATATTCAGCGTGACACAGAGTGTGACAAGGCCGATCCTTTGAATTACAGGTACAACAGAAACAGGAAGTAAGACTGAGAGAAAGTTGTGGTGAAAGAGTACAGCAGGGTTCGCCAGCATCCCCTGCCGGAGCCTAGTGGAGCTTTAGGTGTTTTCGCTCAATAAACACTCACAACGCCCGGTCTGGGAATCGAAGCCGCGATCCTCCGACCTCCTAACCACTGGGCCATTGCGCCTCCACGTATAGAGGTAGTAAGATAGATAAATACACTTAGGCTTGATACGTATTCTGTAATTATGATTTTCTGGGAAATGCTTAATCTAAGAAAGACAGGAATATTATTATACCTATGTAAAATTTGTTACACGTTACATTTAGTTCAGTCATATCACAGGCGTATAAGAGGGTGAGTGAGAAGGACCGAGATAACAGATAAATAGTAAGAAAAAGAGCGATACACAAATATACATATCTGCGTGTATGTGTATGTGTATGAAGCGCGCGCGTGTGTGTGTGTAAGAGAGAGAGAGAGAGAGAGAGAGAGAGAGAGAGAGAGGGGGGAGGGGGAGAAGAGACAAAGAGTTTAAAGTGTATCGTTAGGAATATCAATTATATCCGGTTAAATTTCTAGGAAAACGCTTTCAAAATCACACGATATAATACTCCTGACACTGTTTCTCACAAAAATAAATATCTATTTGTGCGAGTATTAGTATGCGCGCGGGTGCGTGTATGTAAATGTTTGTGTGTATATATATATATATATAT
>NC_068991.1:63286209-63287332 GCF_001194135.2 Octopus bimaculoides
ATATATATATATATATATAAATAATATATAAATATATGCATATATCCATACATATATGTACATACCTACATATATATGTATATAGACATGCATATAAAGGTATATATACATATAAGTATATATACATGTAGGTATGTACATATATGTATGGATATATGCATATATTTATATATTATTTATATTATTATATGATTGAACGCCACTCATCCTTTTCCAAGTATATATATATATATAATGCATACATACATACAATCTGCATCAGCTATTTGAAAACAAATTATTTAAGGAAAACAAAATTATTTATCACACCCAAATTAAAAAAAGAAGAATACTGTTTCTTCCCGAACTATATAGGCTCATAGGCCCGGTTTCCCGGTTTCCATGGTGTGTATATTCCCTCACTCCCACCCCTTGACGGGGCGTCGGTCCTTCTCAGGAATAGTCATTTTTACCAGCTGGAGTGGACTGGAGCAACGTGAAATGAAGTGTTTTGCTCAAGAACACAACGCGTCGCCCGGTACGAAAATGAAAACCACATGAATCCAACACTCTATTCACTTAGCCACAAGCCTCTACTACATGCACATTCCAAAAGACTTTTCAAGGAAACCACCACTATCAAACTCAATTGGAACCAAGACATCAAATGCCAATGCATAAACGAGTGATCTTTATTCAGACTGGTTGATAACATCCCCAATAGCAAGCATCAAAGAGCCTTTGGTATGGTGAGCAAACTTGTTGGTTTCACTCTCACAGACGCCCTAAACGTAATAGCCTAGAGCAGCGGTTCCCAACCATTTTTTCCTTATGGATCCCTGTGATTGCTATTTCACTCGAGAGGACCCTCATAACAATTCCATGCTTAAAGCATTTTACTCTTTTTTACTCTCTTTTACTTGTTTCAGTCATTTTACTGCGGCCATGCTGGAGATCCGCCTTTAGTCGAGCAAATCGACCCCAGGACTTATTCTTTGGAAGCCTAGTACTTATTCTATCGGGTCTCTTTTGCCGAACCGTTAAGTTACGGGGACGTAAATACACCAGCATCGGTTGTCAAGCGAAGAAAGGGAGACAAACACAGACACACAAACATATACATATACATATACATACATATATA
>NC_068991.1:63287619-63288455 GCF_001194135.2 Octopus bimaculoides
ATATATATATACACACATTATATATATATACATATATACGACGGGCTTCTTTCAGTTTCCGTCTACCAAATCCACTCACCAGCCTTTGGTCGGCCCGAGGCTATAGTAGAAGACACTTGCCCAAGGTGCCACGCAGTAGGACTGAATCCACAACCATGTGGTTGGTAAACAAGCTACTTACCACACAGCCATTCCTGCGCCTATACTATTCTTTATAATGAAATGTTATTAGGAACTGTATTAAAAAATTGTTAAAATATTTCGTGTCCAAGTAGAAGTATAACCAGTTTATTGCGCATAAACTGTAACAACAAAATCTTATATGGTCCCCACAAGGATCATTGCGACCTCGGTTGAGAATCACTGATCTAGAGAGTTTGAATTAGGAGAGCAAAGAGTATAAATGTTAAGGGTAACATGATCATGAAAAGTTTCGGCCATCCACTCCTAGGTTGTGAGGCCCATGTCAGAGGTTACAGAATTTTGTTGCAACACGTAGGCCTCCCCACAAGCAACTCTCCCGATCCAGAGTTCGAAAACCGTTTCCATTTGCCTCTCGATGAAGGCTGCCGTATTAACCCTACGTCTTTGGGAGAAAAAGTGTGAAGGCATAACATAACATTGTGTGTGTGTGCGTATGTGTGTGTGTGTATGTGTGTGTGTGTGTGTGTGTGCGTGCGCGTACACATGTGTGTTTGCATCAACCACATGGTTCCGGGTTCAGTCCCACTGCGTGGCACCTTGGGCAAGTGTCTTCTACTATAGCCTCGGGCCGACCAAAGCCTTGTGAGTGGATTTGGTAGACGGAAACTGAAAGAAGCCTGTCGCATATATAT
>NC_068991.1:63290534-63291145 GCF_001194135.2 Octopus bimaculoides
ATATATATATATATATATATAGATAGATAGATAGATAGATAGATAGATAGATAGATAGATAGATAGATATAGATATAGATAGATACATAGATAGATACATAGATAGATAGATAGACATTCATACATACATACATACATATGCATTCATGCACGCATTTGTGCACGCATACATACATACATACATACATACATACATACATGCATACATACATACGTACATACATGCATACATACATGTAAACACACGCACACATGTGCGTGTGCACATAACCGTCAATCTATCACTAATCGATACCTCGCCTTAATGATATTTTGTAGAAAATTATAAAAATGAAGCCTTGACTCCTAATTACGCAAAATAAATGCTAAACCTTCAATAGGATTGATTTAAACAGTTTTTGTATTTTTACCACTAAACACCTTGAGAACGTGTAGTAGTGCTTCTGTCTCCATTTTGTCATTTAGTTTGCATGTTGCCGTAGTAGTTTGCGAATACTATTATCTTAATATTTTACTTGTTTCAGTTATTAGACTGCGGCCATGCTGGTGCACCACCTTGAAAAGTTTAGTCGAAGGAATCGACAGCAGTACTTCTTTTATGTATATATATA
>NC_068991.1:63294564-63295065 GCF_001194135.2 Octopus bimaculoides
TATATATAAAACATACAGACACACAAACTCACGCGCGCACACACACACACACACACACACACACACACACACACAGAAACACAATCGTATGCTCTAAAGATAGTGAAAGTTTGACGCCTTAAGTGACCTGTCAAAATATTTCCAAGAATTCCAACTACAGCATGGGCGGGGGCGGAGAAACAGAAGGATCGACAAGCGGCTAGTTATATGTTCGTATACATATGTGTGTGTGTATATATACATGTGTGTGTATGTGTGCGTGTGTGTATGCATAGTGATAACCCAAAATATTAAAAAGAAAAAGAGCAAGAACAAGAAGAAGAACAACAAACTTGTGCATATGTGCGCGCATACATGTCTATGTGCGTATACATATATATATATAGAGAGAAAGACTTATACACCTCTCACATCTATGTGTAAAGGTGTGTGTGTATATATATATATATATGAATACATATATGTATTATAGGTACGCATCACTCCCTCTTTCCTTCTCTC
>NC_068991.1:63295075-63296119 GCF_001194135.2 Octopus bimaculoides
TATATATATATATATGTATATATATATGTATATATATATATATATTCATACATATATGAATGTATATATGTATGTATATATATATGTATATATATACTCACACACATATGAGACGAAACACGCACACCTCTGAGTGTATGTGTGAGTGTTTATCTTATCTCACGTTTATAGATACACCCATACATTCACACACTCAGATACACACGCAAACAAACAAAAACACACATTCACACTCACACTCTGTCTTAACACATCGGCAAAACCACACACACACACACACACAAATATAGATATATGTAGGTGTATATGTGTCCGTTATGTGAACGAGTACTTGCACTGGTTCTTCTCTGCAACGTATAATCTTCAAAGATTAAACGATTTTTATCAACATTCAATTTGGAGTCATTACTTATCAAAGTTTGAAAATATTTCTAGCTTCTCTATCTGGACACTTTGAACTTTTCACTAAAATATCACACACTAACTCTTGCTTTTTATAGACCACCGTGGGCCCTGATCGAGCAGACCCCAGGGAGGTGGAATAGCATTCCAGACGTCGCTATTTCCGTCATTTTGCTATTTATACTGCTCCCCGCCGCCAAGACCAACCACGTCGATTATCTAATGAGTGTTTTAATTCTTAAGACTGCACAGGATGTGGAGTGTGATAGATTTAGCTGCTAGCTCACGCAGGTCAATTCAGGGTCGTTTTAACAGCATTATAACCGTCTCCAAAGGCGATGAACGCACGTAGTTTAATGGTTAAGGTATTACACTCATGATCGATTTCCATTGTGTTCTTCGGCAAAATGCTTCATTTTTATGTTGTTCCGGTTCACTCAACGGCAATGAGTAACTCTACGGTATAACTCTACAAGGGAAAACTTGTGTTCTCATTCACTTATACGACATGGAAACTGAGTAACAGGCCCTATGTATCCTAGGACTCGAGACACCGGTGCCTAGGGGCTGCTGCTGCTACTACTAATGATGATGGTGATGATGTTAATGGTGGTGGTGGTGGTGGTGGTGGTGGTGGTGGTG
>NC_068991.1:63297596-63299566 GCF_001194135.2 Octopus bimaculoides
TATATATATATATATATATATATATATATATATATATATATATATGGATATATATATCATGATCACGTGATCGACCTGGCTATTGGATGCTGTTACACACCCCTGGTCATAATGTACTTTGCATCGATTTAGCTTTCAAATGATGCCATCCTGCAGTCTAAGCAAGCAGGCAACACACACACACACACACGCACACACACGCACACACACACTCACACGTGTGTGTGTATGTGTGTGCGTGAGAGAGGGAGAAAGAGAGGGAGAGAGAGCCCTGTAATCCAGTACAACCTCCTGCATAATCGGAGCGTCGGCGACTGAACTGCCAACTCCATTAAGCTTGTTTAGCAAGGAGGTTGATTGGACACTCAGCAGGATGAAAAACAAAATCTGTTAGAAGGAGGATGAAGTCATTCAAGTAAACGACTATCCAATACTGTGTACACAAGATTTGTCCTGCTATTTCTTCTGGACAGCGGTTGTGGCAGTAGCAATCATCGACAAACTGGTGACCTTGGTGCAGAAAGCAGTGGCTGTGCAGAGAATTGAGTGGAGGTGCAATGGCCCAGTGGTCAGGGCAGCGGACTCGCGGTCATAGGATCGCGGTTTCGATTCCCAGACCGGGCGTTGTGAGTGTTTATTGAGCGGAAACACCTAAAGCTCCACGTGGCTCCGGCAGGGGATGGTGTCGAACCCTGCTGTACTCTTTCACCACAACTTTCTCTCAGTCTTACTTCCTGTTTCTGTTGTGCCTGTAATTCAAAGGGTCAGCCTTGTCACACTGTGTCACGCTGAATATCCCCGAGAACTAAGTTAAGGGTACACGTGTCTGTGGAGTGCTCAGCCATTTGCACGTTAATTTCACGAGCAGGCTGTTCCGTTGTTCGGATCAACTGGAACCCTCGACGTCGTAAGCGACGAAATGCCAACATCAACAGCAGAGAATTGACGTGTTTTCAGCAATGGTCAGGTAAAACTGGTTCAGTCAGCAGAGAACCATGAGGATGAAAACGTAGGCATAGTGTACCGCGTTTCTTGGAGTGAGTGACCCTCTAGTCCTTGTTAAGACATCATTCTGGGAGAACGAAAACTTTGACGTAAACCCTGCATCTCGATGGCAGCCAATGTTGCTGACAAGTTCTTCTTTTAGGAGTATGTCATCGTTGTGTACAGATCCCGCCTCACTCTAAGATATAAAGCATCCAGTAATCCATGCTTGAAAGGGACGGGTTTCTGTTGGTGGCCCGTGAAACTTTAAGTGTCATAGAACTGAATCGGGCTGTTTTAAAATCATGTGTGTAATTGTGTGTGTGTGTGTATGTGTGTGTGAGGACACATGGCCTAGTGGTTAGGGTGTTGCACTCACGATCTAGCGATCGTGATTTCAATTCGTAGAACGGATGGTTGGTGCGTTGTGTTTTTGAGTAAAACACTTCACCTCACGTTGCTCCGCGGTCACTTCGACACCTAGCACGTGGTACACATTGCACCTGTTCAGACAACGTCGATTTGATGGAGAAAGTGAACTAATGTGCGGTACATACCTTTCATCACTATAAGCAAATCATTTGTGCAGTTTGTGTGACAAAAGCTAAACGCTCATTCGTCGTTTTCGACTGGAGAGTCGATCATCATCATCGTCGTCGTCATCATCATCATCATCATCATCATCATCATCATCATTCATCATCATCATCATCATCATCATCATCATAATATATAAATATATTCTTTTGATTATTTCAGTTATTTCACTACAGCCATGCTGGATTACCGCTAAGTTACGGGCACGTAGACACACTAACACCAGTTGTCTAATGGTGATGGAGAGGGACAAACACACACACACTCATATATATATGTACGTAAATATATATATAAGTATATATATGTATATGTATATATATTATGTATATATATATATATATATATATAAATATATATATATATATATATATGTATATATATATATA
>NC_068991.1:63301135-63301770 GCF_001194135.2 Octopus bimaculoides
GGGGGGGGGGGAGGGTGGTTAGGTACGATTAGAATTGGGCAGGAGCATGACCATGACACAGTAGAAACACGATGGTTACACGGTGATGGCACGGTGGTTACGCGCCAGAAGGGACTGAATAAGATATTAAAATCACAAGACCGATCTGTGTCGCAATCGGATGAAAATTTTGTTTACCTGATTGTGAATCGCTACAGATGAGAGAAATGAATGCCAACACAAACACACACACACACACACACACACACACACATGAATACAAATATACATACGCACACAACCACATGTTTCCGGGTTCAATCCCACTGCATGGCACCTTTGGACAAGTGTCTTCTGCTATAGCCTCGGCCGACCAAAGCCTTGTGAGCGGATTTGGTCGAGGGAAACTGAAAGAAGCCCGTCGTATATATGAATACGTTTGTGCGTCTATGTTTGTCCCCCACCATGTATGTATGTATGTATGTATGGATAGATAGATAGATAGATAGATAGATAGATAGATAGATAGATAGATAGATAGATATGACACAGGTTCGTGTGTCACATAGCTAGCTAGAGGCGATGGCCTCTTGGAGCTAATCAACGGCTGCATTCGCCCATTTTTTCCTGGACTGCCATGTCAGCTTGGCGATACC
>NC_068991.1:63301947-63309678 GCF_001194135.2 Octopus bimaculoides
TGAATAAATAAAAAAGGGGTTTGTATGATAGTGTATAGAGGAATATATTATTTAAAAGAGTTCCAACTCTGTCTGTTTTTTATGTCTTATTTATATTCTTATAAGAATAATGTGGGATATAGAATATGGAATATATAATATGAATAGTAAAATGAAATGAAGTATTGAATGTCTTATTGAATATATGAAATATTGAGTATTAAATATATATAAGGACTAGTATACTTTGCTGCTTCATAGCAGTCATCAAGGTCTCGTCAGACAGATATATGTAAGACAGAATAATAGGAAGCAAATATAAAGGTAGATGGACAGAAGCTTGAATAAAGTAAAGAACTTCAAGTATTTAGGACAAATAATAAATAAAGGCCGTCGGATAAATGAATGAGTGTTACAAGTAGGTGAAAGACGACAACTGAACATTGTGAAAACAAAATCTCGTCTATTATGGCCATATTCGAAGCAGAGGTCTGGAAAAAAATTATCATAGAAGGAAGAGTAGATCAAGAAGTAGGCAAAGAACGCAATGCATGGACAATATCACGAGCTGATTGAAGAAGAGTAGCAAGGCAGCTGAAGGACTCGCGATTATTCACTGTTTATGTGGAAATTATGTGTGCTTGTTAGTATTTTTCAGATTTTCACATCAATGGCTCGGATCTCATCAAGCGTCCAATCAAGCAGCCTAAACGCTGGTATGAGTACCGGCACTGCGAATACGTTGTGGGCCAGTGTTTTATTGAATGCAAAGAGTTCTGAGGTCCAAATTTTCTTTATTCGGCTGTGATAATGCCACGTGTTTTGTTACAGGTGCCATTGTAAGATATATTTTCATCCACCCCTAGATACCCGTAACATTCTTCGTCAGATGCAGGGGAAACAGTCAAACCATTGACTTGTGCTTAATTGGGAAACTTTCGACGTAGTGTCCTTGTTGATGTTGATGGTTATGGTGTTGATGGAAGTGGTATTGATGGTGATAATAATGGTGGTGATGAATAAGGTGGTGGTGGTGGTGGTGTGGCTGTCAGTGATGATGATGCCGTTGGTGTTGGTCGTGCTGGTGTTGTTCTTAATGTTACAAGTGGTGTTAGTATTGCTGTTGTTGTTGACGATCGTGGTGGTGACGTTTGTGTTGCCGATGGTGTTTTTTCTACTGTTGCTGTTGTTGTGTTGTTGTTGTTGTTGTTGTTGTTAATGATGATGATGATGTACTTTTGCTTTTTGTTGTTGTTGTCACTGTTGGTATGGAGGTGCATAGTTCAGTGGTTAGAGCGTCGAGCTCACAAACGTGTGGTTGTGAGTTTGATTCCCGGACCGGGCTGTGTGTTGTGTTCTTGAGCAAGGCACTTTATTTCATGTTTCTTCAGTTCACTCAGCTGTAAAAATGAGTTGTGACGTCACTGGTGCCAAGCTGTATCGGCCTTTCCCTTTCCCTTGGACAACATCGGTGGCGTGGAGAGGGGGAAGCTGGTATCCAGGGCGTTGTGTCGACGCCCCCAGGCGAAGAAGTAGGATCTCCCAAAACATATAAATAGAGGTAGGCTGGCCGTGGTAGGAGTGTTGAGTAGCAGTCGAGTAGCAGTTGTGTAGCGGTTGAGTAGAGATCATTCGAAGGTGCTAGATAGCAGTAGCGTTGAGACATAACACAGGGGCAACTGCTGGTCTTCTATAAACAACCTTGCCTGGACTTGTGCATCGGAGGGGGACTTCGTAGGTGCAATCCCATGGTCATACGTGACCGAAGGGGGTCATTTTTTACTGTTGGTATCGTAGCTGTTGCTGATGCTGCTGTTGTTGTTGTTGTTGTTGTTGTTGTTGTTGTTGTGGTGGTGGTGGTGGTGGTGGTGGTAGTGGTGGTGGTAGTGATCGTGGTGGAGTTTGTTTTGCATTTGGTGTCGTTGTTATTGTTATAGTTGTTGTTGTTGTCGTTGGTGGTGGTGGCGTTTTGTGTTGAAAATAATTGAATTGGGTTACTACGTAAACTGTAATAATTTTTGCTCGAATTGTTCAATTATAATTGATAAGTATCGATGATCAAAGTTTACTTTGATAGACAACGATGATGATGATGACGATGATAATGGTGGTAGTGGGGGTGGGGTTGGGTGATGGTGATGGTGTTGGTTGTGCCTATATTAGTACATAGTATCATCAATCATTACTGATAGAATGCTTGCATGATATAATATCTCCATTCCCAGGAGAGGGAGAGGCACCGGCAAGTTTAAAGTGCTCCAAACACACCCTATGTCATGACGGAGCCCCTACAACTCCATCAGGGATTTGAGGCCCCAAGGAAGGAAGAAACGTGATATATATTTCAAAACCAATACAGCACAACACATACATACAAACACACACGCACAAACATACATTCATGTGCATGTATATATGTCAGTGTTCAGTTTATTTCAAGGTTTCTTACCAATAGAGAAAGAACCGGTTTCTAACCTAGATCCTTCATTGGAATTTCAACATCAACAACAGTGTATTTTTTGTTTATATGTACGTATGTATGTATGTATGTATGTATGTGCAGATTTGTATGTTTTATGTATGTATTCTCATGCATATAGTTGCATATCTAGACATGTTCATATATATTTAAATGATAAATTTCTGGTAAGTCTTACAGATTTTTACAGTTCCAATGATGGATTGGATCTGTAGTCTTCGAATTAGCTTTCTCCTTTCTGGTTTTGAGAAGCCAAATTGCTCACGAATGGTATTTAGGCAGTGTGTTACATACCCCCAGAATCCCAATAATTACAGGTATAAACCTGAACTTGTAATCTGGATTGAGTAACTGCAGATTTCTCAATAGTTCAGCATAAGTGTTTTCTTTTTCACTGATCTTCAGCTTTATGCTAACATCCACTGAGTAGCTAATTTCCACAACTGTGCACAGTTTCTCTTCTCAATCCCAAATCATTATATCAGGTCTGTTGTGCTTACATTTTATTGAGGTCTTCACTGGTACATTCCACCAGTATTCCATTTCATTATTTCTTTGTCCTCGGGATTAACCTTCCGATGAGCTTCATTATAGAGTATCCTAGCTACAACGTCATATCTCATCGGTAGACAATACCGTGATGACATTTTCAGCCAACTGCTTATGATGTGGGTGATATCTTCAATGTGAAATCCACAAAGTCTGCATCGGTTGTCACATTTACGGCTTTTCCTGCATCTCTATCCCTTTTGTGCATTGGTACTTGGTTGACATTTCCTGTTCCTGAATTGCAAACGCATATCCTTCAAAGTGGGAGGCAGTAATCCTGCTATTGGTCAATGATAAACTGCTTTGATGATCAATGTTTAAAGTCGTGCGACTTTGGGCATGTATTCTAGGTTATCAGACAAAGGGTGTTGCTCAAGGAGCTGCCTTCCAAGTCTTATGATGTTATCAGCCTCGTGTATGCAAACTTGGTCAAAGGATGCACTTCGACACTTGGTGGTTAAAAGATGTTGCCGAAGGAATATGATACAACATTCAAAGGTATTTTGGATCGATATTAAGCATCTACCGCCTTGTTTTCGTTTTAGGTAGATGCAGTCTACGTCACTGTTTATGTGGAAATTATGTGTGCTTGTTAGTATTTTCCAGGTTTTCACATCAATGGCTAGGATCTCATCAAGCGTCCAATCAAACATCTCAAATGTTGGTATGAGTACTGGCACTGCGAACACATTGTGGGCCAGTGTTTTATTGAATGCAAAGAGTTCTGAGGTCCAAATTTTCTTTATTCAGCTGTAATAATGACACGTTTTGTTACAGGTGCCATTGTAAGATATATTTTCATCCACCCCTAGATACTTGTAACATTCCTTGTCAGATACAGGGGACGCAGTCAAACCATTGATGGAGATGTTACTAGTCTGGTTTATAGTTTTCCACCTTTTCACAACCATATAACAACATTTATCCTGACTAAACGTCAACGTTACATCCTTTGAGAATGTTGTAACTAAGTCAAAGCTCTTTTTTTTTTATCTCATACATATTCTTTGCATAAAGTTTTAAGTCATCCACAAAGAAACAGTGTGTAATTTTGGTATTTCTGTTTCCTTGTGAACCAATGAAATATCCTTCAGACTTCCTTAACATGAATGACAAGGAGTTTACAGAAAGTATAAACATCACAGAGATGTTGTCTCCTTGGAATATGCCTTTGCGATACTGTATTCTATGTATGTATGTATGTATGTATGTATGTATGTATGTATGTATGTATGTATAATTTGTTTTTAATGGGGAATTCGAAGTATCTAGAGCTATAAATAATAGGTGCAAATATTAGATGAAAAAAAACCTTTGGATAGAAAAAGTTGAAGGTTGCCCGTGTGACTCGAACACACACCTTCTGTAAAGATAGCACGTGATATAGACAAACAAGCAGATAGACAAACAGATAGATGAACGGACATGTCCTTGTACTTATATATATATATCTATACATACAGACGAGCGTGCACATAATCATGTGCATGTACATAATCACATGCACTTAAACCGTCCCCTCACACACACACACAGACACAAACACACGAGGACACTCACACATACACACGTGCGCTCGCACGTGTGTGGTAAAGAGAGAGGCAGACAGAAAGAGACAGTGACAGAGATAGATAGATAGATAGATAGATATGCACCAGACGTGCGTTCACATGCATGTGCGATATAAGTGCTGAAAATAGGATAAGTAGCGGGATAGATAAAACAGAACATCATTGTAAGAGAACGTAGTGTAAAAGTTCAGTCCTTGCAAAAAGGATTAAAAAATAAAGTATTCGGTATCTATATCTTCTAGGTAAATAAGTTATAAGAAACTCGTGTCCTTTATGTATCATTTTAAAAATCTTTTATCTGTTAAGTGTTTCAATTATTGGACTGCAGCCCTTGCTGGAGCATCACCTTGAAGAGTTTCGAGTCGACCGAATCGCCCCGAATACTTCTTTTTTGTTTGTTTGTTTGTTTAAAGCCTGGTGCGTATTCTATCGATCTCTTTTGTCGAATCGCTAGTTTATGGGGACATGCACAAACCAGCACTGGTTGTCAAGCGATGGTGGGGCTGAAGCACAAGCACAATCACATACACACACACACACACACATACACACACACACACACACGCATACACGACGGGCTTTTTTCAGTTTCCGTCTACGAAGTCCATTCACAAGGCTTTGGTCGGCCCGAGGCTATAGTAGAAGACACTTGCCCAAGGTGCCAAGCATTAGGACAGAACCTAGAACCATGTGGTAAGGAAGCAAGCTTCTTGCAACACAGCCACCCCTGCGCCTGTACATATTTGTACACGATTGCGCAATTAATATCTTGTAGCTCTTGAGGCGATGAGTTGGCAGAATCGTTAAGAACACCGAGCATAATGCTTAGCATTTACTGCGTCTTTACGTCTTGTGTATAAATTCTGCTGAGCTTGAATTTGATTTTCATCCTTTCGGGGTCGATAAAATAAGTAGCAGTTGAACACTGGGTTCGATGTAACCGACTTAACTCTTCAATCGAACTTGCTGGCCTTGTTCCACAACTTCAAAGCAATATCTTGGAGTTCTTACAGCTTGGGAGTGGATTTGGTAAACGATATCCCTACACATTTGTTTCTCTCTCCATGTTTTTTCAGTTCTCTTTCCATGTTTTTTCGCTCTCAGTCCTTTCTGCTGAAGAGCTTAGGCTGGAAACATTAATGAATTTTCCATTCTTCTCAGGCGTTAAACCAATGCACCTACTTGTCGTTCCCTCACTTATCTTCGTATTTTGTTTCTTGTAAATTTGAACTATACATATGTGTGTGTGTGTGGGGGTGTTTTGTGTCACTGTGTGTGTGTGTGTCTTTGTGTCACTGTGTGTGTGTCATTGTGTCACTGTGTGTGTGTGTCTTTGCGTCACTGCATCTCTTGCTTCCGCTACTTGTCAACCGGTGTTGCTGTGTTTGCGTTTACATAACTTAGCGGTTCGGCAAAGACGAACGATAGTGTAAGTATCAGGCTTTCAAAAAACAAGTACTAAGGTTGAATCATTCGAATAAAACTTCTTCAACGCGGTGCCCCAGAAAAGGCTGCAGTCTAATGACTGAAGCAAGTAAAAGATAGAAAATATAAAATATAACCCATAAACAGTCTGGCGGTATAGAAGGTGAATTTATTTATTTAACCACTTGTAAATCTTGGGATTACAACCGTTTCGTAGCCTTCATCATGCAATCATAATTTCAGTGCATAATAAATTATTTTACATATCTGCACCAATATTCATGCTACGCATTGTTACAATACAATTGTACATTTACGTATCATTGCTGATAAAGAAGGCTTATTCATTAGGTAATCAGAGCATCATGGCTACACTATTATAGATATTATATCAGTTCGCTCTCAGTTTAACCTATTTTGGGTTGCTTTGATAACATTCGGCTGGCATAAATTTTCGGGTGTATTGGTTTGGCTTGTGTTTCGCATTTTTTTTTCTACATCTAAATATGCTGGCATAGCAGAAACGATCATCGGTAATGTATGATTACGTCATACATAAAGATGTGATTTTCTCTATTTTTGTTCATGTTGTTACACACACATACATACACATATAACGGCGGGTCTGGCAAATTTCACTGACAGAAATATTGGTCAACCCAAAGCTGTAAAAGAAACGTATTTGCCACAATCATTAAAACCATATTAGCCAAGAGACAAATTGATCAAAAACATTCTTGGCAACATCAAATATGTCGAAAAATAAGTTTTCAACGAACGTGTTTAATGCGTTTTCAAACAATGATCTTAAACGTCCCACTTATCTAAATCGAACCCAGAAACACAGGATTGCTACCAGTATGTTAAGATGTGATATTTTAACTACTCATCCATGACTGCGTCCAGAGATAAACATACCTACTTACATACCTACATAGGCCCTATCGAGTATGGCCTATGCTGTTATCTAGGTACGGGTATTTGCCCAAAGCGAACCTATTTTATCTTTGGGAAGAGGTGATCCATGTTATATATATATATATGAGAGTTATTGGTATTCAGAAGACCCAAGATGGCAGATAAGGCTATATAAGCGCTACGTATAGGACCGTAGGTAGATTCTCGGCTCGATAATAATACGAGTGATGAGTCTAATGCGGGTTTTGTGTATGTATATTTTAAATAAAATGAGACAACAAACCTAAGGCTGTGTGAAATTTATAGGACATTTATAAAGAGAAAGGTAGTCTTACAGCTGTTTCTGGGGTGTTAGGGCTATCTCTTCACCAGAGACGATATGAGAGAGTTAACTAGAGTCAACCCTTTAGTTATCGTCTCTGATGAAGGGATAGCCCTAATATCCCAGAAGCAACTCTAAGACGACTTTTCTCTTTATAAGTGTCCTATAAATTCCACACAGACTTAGTTTTATTGTCTCATTTTATTTAACACACACACGCACATACACACACACATACACCTACATATAAACAAATACGTGTATATGGATACACTTGTATGTATGTATGTATGTATGTATGGCGCAGGAGTGGCTGTGTGGTAAGTAGCTTGCTTACCAACCACATGGTTCTGGGATCATTCCCACTGCTTGGCACCTTGAGCAAGTGTCTTCTACTATAGCCTCGAGCCGACTAAAGCCTTGTGAGTGGATTTGGTAGACGGAAACTGAAAGAAGCCCGTCGTATATATATATATATATATATATAT
>NC_068991.1:63309788-63310718 GCF_001194135.2 Octopus bimaculoides
TGTGTGTGTGTGTGTGTGTGTTTGTGTGTCTCTGTTTGTCCCCCAACATCGCTTGACAACCGATGGTGGTGTGTTTACGTCCCCGTAACTTAGCGATTCGGCAAAAGAGACCGATAGAATAAATACTAGGCATCCAAAGAATAAGTCCTGGGTCGATTTTCTCGACTAAAGGCGGTGCTCCAGCATGGCCGCAGTCAAATGACTGGAACAAGTAAAAGAGTAAAAGAGTAAAGATTGTATGTATGTATGTAATGTTGTATGTTTGTTTGAATATTCACATGTGCTCCTTAACACATCCGTCTGTTTCTATTTATCTATCTAACATGACGAATCATATAATTGTATCTTAGGAAGTGAGTGCCTTTAAGTGCAGTCACATGATGAACATTAAATAATTGGTCAAAAGTATCGATAACGCAAACTTAAGACAGGTCAACTATCAAATATTCATGTGTAAAACTTCATTCAACAAGTAGAAAATTATCTCTGATGCCGCTGATATGGAAATAAACAATGAACAGGGAATTAGTTGATAAGATTAACGGGATTGGTCAATTGTTTAAAATGGCGATCATCACAGATATCTTTATCTTAAAAAATATTGCATCATCAATGACCTGGTATGCATGCTTCTCCCTGGAATGCTTATATAAAGATATATGCTGAGACGCACATCCCGCCTCACAAAAACACACACACACACACACATATATATATTTACTCACACAAATACATGATATATGTGTGCACGTGAGTATGTGTGTTTACATTTGTATTTTTGTATTTATATACATATTCATATATTTGTATGTATATACACAAGTGTGTGTGTATGTTTGTATGTATATATGTAAGTACGTATCTATGTGTGTATGTATGTGCGTGTATGTGCGCGTATGTGTATAAATTTATGAGCGGCTGGAAGGATGA
>NC_068991.1:63312027-63312878 GCF_001194135.2 Octopus bimaculoides
CATATATATATATATATGTATATGTATGTATGTATGTATGTATGTATGTATGTATGTATGTATGTATGTATGTATGTATGTATGTATGTATACATTCATTTACGTATGTGTAAGTATGTATGTATATATGTAAGTACGTATCTATGTGTGTATGTATGTGCGTGTATGTGCGCGTATGTGTATAAATTTATGAGCGGCTGGAAGGATGACTATGTATATTTTACCTTCGTTTCCTTGTTCCAGCCGTTAGTCTGCAAATGTACTGTAATACACACTTTGCTCAATACTCATTTTTATGTCTGGTCCTTATTCTATCGGCTTCTTCTTACAATACACAAACACACACGCACGCACACACGTACACACACACGCACACGCATACATACACATACATTTACACGACGTGTTCCGTCACAGTGTCATTTCGCCAAATTCACTCAATTGACTCAGAGCAATAGTAGGAGCCATCTTCTTAAAGTACCACGCAGTGTGACTGAAACGGAAACAACGTCTCAACCACACTCACACATAGACATATACGCACAGACAGACATCCACATAGTCACACATAGATACACACACAGGTGTGGGTGTGTGTATATATGTGTGTGTATGAGTGTGTATATATATATATATATATATATATATATATACATATAGGGAGAGAGAGAGAGAAAGAGGGGGAGAGAGAATGTGAGTGATAGATTGATATACATGTACATACAGGGGTTGGACAAAATAATGGAAACACCTAGCATCATAGCATCATAATTTTGATATATATATAAAACCGTCAAAAGATTGTCTATTTTTATGTTTTTTGATTTATTATTAGTCTTGCTTAATATGTT
>NC_068991.1:63313300-63315547 GCF_001194135.2 Octopus bimaculoides
GCTTAAGGACCACCTCGAGAACCCAGTTTCCACAAAAACTGTTCACCGGGAACTGCACAAAGCCGGATTTCATGGGAGGGCTGCAATTAGAAAACCACTCCTTTCAAAAAAAAAAACAACGTTGCAAAGCGTTTAGAGTGGAGTAAAAACCTACAGAATTGGTCCCTCCCCAGAGCAATGGAAGAATGTTATTTTCTCAGACGAGTCATCCTTTACCATATTTCCGACCACTGGCTGAGTATACGTATGGAGACAGCCAAAAGAAGCATTTGACCCAGCTTTTAAATATGGAGGGGGATCGTTGATGATCTGCTAACGAATTTTGAGCGAAGAACTGCGAAGGAAAAGAGTTGCAGCAAAATTTGTGCCTCGCTTGCTCGCGGAAGATTAAAAGTAGTCACCACTGAATGCCTGTCGTGAACTGAAAGAACAGTTGGAAATTGATACGGTACTTTTTTCGAAGGTCATCAGTGGTGACGAATGTTGATGCTATGGAATTTGCAGATGTGAACGAGGTGAAAATAAAAAAAAACAAAAAAACGATGGTGTCTTTAAAAAACATCACTTTGCAAGAATTCCATCACTGCTTCGAACAGTGGAAAACGCGTCTAGATTGATGCATTGCTTCAAATGGGGAATATTTTGAAGGTGATATAAGTGAATGAAATAATATTGCAAAATTCCGGTAACTTTTGGGTACCTCGTAGAAATGTAAATCATATGGGGGAAATTCTGTCTGTGGGTGTGTTTGTGGAGTTGTTAGCTAACTCCTACACTGTTCTATCGATTTTGATGAAACTTTTTGAGGTTTCCAGATATGAGTTCTACTCTGGAAACCTCATGACATACACAGATTGTTGAAAAAATTCGATAATAGGGCCCCTGGAAGGGATCCTTATATATATCTAATATATTTCATTTTAGCAGTCAAGGGAATATAACCCATTCGCCCAGATTTTAACAGCCAAGGGAAATAACCCAATCATTTTCCTAAATCCTTTGGTATAAATCAAATTGAGTATGCTTATTTCTTAGTATTTTCGCAATTTATCCAGTACAACCCCTAAACAAGTAAATAGTATTTTCCTAAACAATAGATCCACTTATTTCGGTGAGTGACTTATTCACGAATATACCAACACTAGCACCGCTGAGGGTAACATTCTCTGGGAACGCACAAAAGTCCTTATCAGAGTTATTAACTTTGAATTGTTATTAACTCATATCTGATTAGCCTGTTATTACGTAACATGCTTCACGATTTTAGTATACATATATTATTAGTATTTCCTCCTAAGTTCTATATACTCTGGGAACGCATTAAAGCCCTTTTCGGGGCTACTTTATTTGAATTCTTACTATCGGGTAACTAATTTCATGTTATTACATAACTGACTTCACAATTTGGGCATTCATAACTTATTGGGAATTCCTAAAAACAAGATCTTGTGTAAGAAGTTCGGTATTCTCTGTAAATGCACAAAAACCGTTTTAAGAACTACATACTTTGTATTGTTGTTATTGGATTAACGAAACAATTATGAGAACGGAACCAAGGGATGAGTCCTGCTTTCCTGGGAATTACCGGGTACGTCAGCTAGTACAATATGAATAGAAAAAATGTAGGTCACAAAGCAACGAACTATAAATGATCCTTGTCGTCTATCATTGGTTTTGAATAAAATCTTTCAATTCGCCGGGTCGCTGGCATCCGTAACATTACATAGTTTTAACTGTAAACCCAACAACAATTTCAGACACGTTGTGTTTGCATTTAGCGGAAGCTTTCATAGGAATGTTTGACTAATATTCCTTATAAAGGAATATAGGGATATATTGAACATCAAAAATCTTTTTGATATTTGTCACAGAGCAGTCTTTCCCACAGATGTCATTGAGCATTATTTTAACAATAACGTCATACCACTTAAGAAGGTACTACCTTGTTGACAATTTTCAAACAGCTGCTGGTCACAGAGATGTGACCAACTTGCCATTTTCTGTAGCATCTTGGAGCAATAAAGTTTTCAGTGTCCCTTTTGGTTCGACATATGCCTTTAATGTATCTCCTGTAGCGCTCACAAGTCCACATGAAGCTAAACTTAGTGTCAATATTGGTGCCATTCTTAAGCTTCCCGGTAGCGTACACATGTATATATGCTATGCTATATCTGTCTACCTGTGTGTGTGTGTGTGTGTGTGTGTGTGTGTGTGTGTGTGTGTGTGTGTGTGTGTGTGTGTGTGTGT
>NC_068991.1:63316146-63317221 GCF_001194135.2 Octopus bimaculoides
GTGTGTGTGTGTGTGTGTGTGTGTGTGTGTGTGTGTGTGTGTGTGTGTGTGTGTGTGTGTGTGGATAGACAGACAAACAGACAGACAGACAGACAGATAGATTGATAGATTGATAGATAGATAGGTAATTAGCCATGGTATAAAATGTAAGGCACTTCACTGAATGAATCGAAAATAATCAGTGTTTTCAAAGATAAAACAAGCGAAACAGGTTATGTATGACGTAATCAATAAGCAGAAAGAAGGCAACCACTAAACCACACCAATGAATAAATAATGAACAAATTACGAATGTGAGCTTAATGGAAAGTATTTGATCAAAACAAAAGGTGATTACTCAAACGTAATGCAGGGACAAAACTACTACTTAAAAGACATAAGGAAAACAGTATTCAGAAAAATAATGAGGGAAAAAAATGCCATCTGAAAGACAATGTAAGGATCTAGTTTGTTTTCATTGATTAGTGCAGCCGATCCATGAAAAGAAACTAGAACAACCAACACAATAGAGAAATGGAACGACAACAACCATGTAACAACCTTGATAAAATAGTTTCACAATGCCAGCATTTTAGGGGAAGGGTTCCTCTGGTACTTATTATATCAAATCTGAAAGGTAAAGTCGACCTCGGAAGAATTTCAACTCAGAACGCTAAGAGACCGAAGAAATGCCGCTGGGCACTTTGTTCGACGTGCTAACGATTCTTCCAGTTCGGATGGGAACGGTAGCCATGAACACAAGAATGGATGCGTTCCAAGAAGTTCAGATTCTACAGGAAGAGAGTTCTCACCTAAAGAACGCAGATAAGTGAAACCCAAGTAGCGAGAAAAGATATTCATTTAAAATAAAGCCATATGCTGTACTTCATAAGTACTCTCGCTCTCTTTTAGTCACAAATTGTAGTATCGAAAGGTAAAAGACTTTCTCACCTTCGAACATCATGGTGTATTGGATCGATTTTTCATCAACAGAGGAGTCCAGTGTAATCTATGGGCAGGAGAAGTGCAGCTGAAGTGTACGATAGTAGAAAGTCCAGCTATATATATATATATATATATATATATATATATATAT
>NC_068991.1:63317419-63318595 GCF_001194135.2 Octopus bimaculoides
TATATATATATATATATATATCACCCATCACTTTTTTCCTAATAACTACATGACCAAGTGAATTCTTCCTTTTCTTTTTCATTTTATTTCTTTTTTTTTTGTTGTCGTTTGAAAGAAATTTGCCTGCTATTTCCTGCTAGACCAGTGGTTCCCAAAGTGGGCGGTGGAAAGATCCAGTGGGGCATTGAAGTGGGGCGATAATAAGGTGACCAAAACGGGGCAATAGATGTAAGGAAAAAAAAGACAAAGAATATAAAGGGTTAAGTTACGATTTATATGTAAAATATTGTTGTTTTAAATTTGCTGCAGAAAATGGTCAATGTATGTGATGGTGAGGTGGGGCGGGGGCACAAGAAATATGGCCTTAGGTTTGGAAACCACTGTGCTAGGCGACAGGCCGTGTAGATAACATCTCGTTAGTTCGATTTTCTTTTCTTTAAAATATTCTGCTCTTCTGCTCTAGCGAGGTCGGCGAGCTAGTGGAACCATTAGCGCAGCGAACAAAATGCCTACCGACATATATACTGGCTCTTAGCGTTCTAGGTGCAATATTCCACCAAGACTGACTTTGTTTTTCGTCTTTTCGAGTTCGAAGTACTAGTGAAGGACGGGGTTCACAGAATCGACTAACATCCTACCACTAAAACTTTCGGATTTGTTCCTAAGATTTGAAACCCATATTACGTTGTGACTCTCTTAGCTCAAATCCCGTCGAATTTATCTTCGCTTTTCATTATTTTGATATCGATAAAGCAAATTACTACTTTATATTGAACGTTCCCTCTCCATTCCACCACACTAATACGAATTTCTGATCTCGTGTCTAAGATAAAAACCATTACTGCTTTCACTGAGAGGCAGTGTGTTACATCAAGTGACATTTTCGCGGGCTATGAGTAACGGGGGTTTAAAAAGATATATCTGTATTGGGATGTGGGATAAAGAGAGTGTAAATTTCTATTTGATAAGAACCCTATAAATAGCTAGACCAGCAAGACAGATGTTTCTTGAAATTATAACTTTGAATATGTATGCATATATATATATATATATATATGTGTGCCCGCGTGTGTGTGCATGCATGCATATATATATATATATATATATAGGGAGAGAGAGATATAGATATAGTTATAGATATATATGTATGTATGTATGTATGTATGTATGTATGTA
>NC_068991.1:63318920-63319817 GCF_001194135.2 Octopus bimaculoides
TGTGTGTGTGTGTGTGTGTGTGTGTGTGTGTGTGTGTGTGTAAATATGTAAGTATGTATATATATATATATATATATATGTATGTGTGTGTGTGTCTGTGTGTGCATGCTGCATGTATGCATTTATATATGTATATATGTGTTCTATGTGCGTGTACGTATGTTTCGTACATTCATATGTGTTTTGCCCCCGGGTTTTAAAAAAAGAGGGGAAAAGTGGGATGAAACTCGTATCTTCAACGAAATCAAATATCTAATTTTATCAATTTATTCCCAAAAATAAATTCTGAAACGAGTTTAATTGATGTATGTATTACTATCTAAACTTAGCTAGTGAAAATTCTTCACGCAGGACTTAATACCTCCTTTTAATATAGCTACGTTTGAAAGTCTGGGTGTGTCTGTAGAGAGAAAATGGGGTCTGCGTGGAGGTTAGATGTCTGTATGTAGGAGTGAGGTGTCTGCACGCTCGTATATATCTATATATCTATATAAATACGATGAGTAAAACGTGATGCGAATGAAGGAACGCTTACGTTACGTTCGTGGATGCGAGTATAAACTGAATTTACTTACGTGTGTGTGGGGAGGGAGCAGTAGGGTGAGAGGGATAGGAGGATAGGATGGGAGCGCCTTATTTTTATTTCCACATCTTTTACACCTAAACTTGGCAGAAAGGGAAGCATATTTATGTAACCGTAAAAATATTACTATTAAGTATCTTAATTACGTTCTTGCTTTAAATATGTTGTGCGTGTGTGTGTGTGTGCGTGCATATATGTGTGTGAGTGCGCATGTGTGTGTGTGTGTGTGCGTGCGTGCGTTTGTGTGCGTATAAACATGTATGCATGTATTTATGGACGTATGTAACAATGTATATGTATATATATATATATAT
>NC_068991.1:63320546-63322914 GCF_001194135.2 Octopus bimaculoides
GGAAATAAAGCCTTACAGCAGGGATACAAGAACTCACAGGCACAGGGAGAAATAACGATGTTGCACGCACATATATACGCATATGTATGTATGTATGTATGTATGTATGTATGTATGTATGTATGTTATTTCTTTACTACCCACAAGGGGCTACACACAGAGGGGACAAACAAGGACAGACAAACGAATTAAGTCGATTACATCGACCCCAGTGCATAATTGGTACTTATTTAATCGACCCCGAAAGGATGAAAGGCAAAGTCGACCTCGGCGGAATTTGAACTCAGAACGTAGCGGCAGACGAAATACCGCTAGGCATTTTCGCCCGGCGTGCTAACGTTTCTGCCAGCTCCCCGCCTTTTGTATGTATGTATGTATGTATGTATGTATGTATGTATGTATGTATGTATGTATGTAAGTATGTATATATGTATGTATGTATGTATGTATGTATGTATGTATAGGTATTTATGCATGCATGTATGAAAGTACCAGGTTGAGTCAAAAGTTCTCTTGTATTTCAAGCTTTAATTAATGTTCAAATAAATTGCTTGCATAAAGTGTTTATTCATCAAAATATATCCCATCACAGTCTATTATCTGTTGCCATTGTTGTGCCGGAAATTTGATTCTACGCTTATACCAATTGGTTGGTTTAGAAACAAAAAAATCTCCCAGCGCCATTTTTCGAACTCGTCCCTGCTGTTAAACCTCCGTCCGTGCAGGAAATAGGCTGTCGCTCGGAAAAGGTCGTAATCTGGTAGTGCAAGGTCTGGAGTGTAGGCAGAGTGAGGCAGCACTTCCAGCCCTTCAAGTTCCTCAAATTTGCGCTTGGTCACATTGGCAGTGTGTGCTGGGGCATTGTTGTACTCTGCTTGTGTACATCTTCGATTGAGAAACCCCGGGTAGCGGGCTTTCAAAGCATCATATACTTTTGCAGTTGTTGAGCATAAAAGTTAGACTTCAGAGTATGTCCATCTTGGACAAACTCATAGTGCAACATCCCCTTGAAATTCCACCAAACACACAACATTCAGTTCATGTTCGTGCTCCTGGGAATTATGAGTTCGATTCCCAGCAGCACGTTGTGGACTTGAGCAATGTACCTGATTTAACGTTGCTCCAGTACACTCAGAATAGTATATATATATATATATATATATGTGATTATATTTGTTGTTTTAATAATCTTTCTTTAAAAAACTCTTTTAAATTAATATGTATTATCATTTGGTAAATTTCTAATACAATATTTTTAGATTGATTTGTTATATAATTATTTAGACAATTGAGTAAATATTAGTTGAATATTATCTGTATTCCAATGGCCCAGCCTTGTCACATTCTGTGCCATACTGAATCTCCCTGAGAACTGCGTTAAGAATACGCATTTCTGTGGAATACTCGGCCACCTGCCCGTTAATTTCACAAGCAGGTTGTTCCATTGATCGGATCAAATGGAACACTAGAAGAAGGCGACGAAATGGTAGAATTGTTAACAAACTGGGCAAAATTCTTAGTGGTATTTCGCCCGTCTTTACGTCCTGAGATCAAATTCCGTCGAGGTTGACTTTGCCTTTCGTCTTTCCAGAGTTGATGAACAAACACCAACTGAGCACCGGGGTCGATGCGATCGACTTACCGTAGTTTCCTCGCACACTCTCGCTTACCCCACCACCTCCCTCCAAATTGCTGGCCTTGTGCCAAAATTTAAAACCAATATACTACACATATAACTTCAACGAAATGAAACGACCGTACATACAGAAATTTCTTCCATATATAATAATATTTCCCAGTCCGAAAACATGCCAAAGGCCAACTAGATCGCTTGTTCTTTCAGTGTGAGATTTATTTTCATTGGACTTACCTCAAAGGGTAAATGTTCGTCAATTAACAGCGCACACTGGATGAACTGAAAGCTTCAATTAGCCAAGAATTTACAGCAATACGTCAAGATATGATACGGCGGGTAATGCCGAGCTTCAAGCTAGAAACAAAAGAAAGCATTATTTTAAAAACTAAATGAACTGTTATTTCTGTGTTACTTACGTGTGTTCGTTCTATGATTATAAATGACATGTATTGTTCGGCACATTTAGACAATAAAGGGCGATAATATTCTATATTTGCTCTATTTAATATATTTGTTGAACATTGTATTATTATTATTCATTTTAAAGCTATCAGGCTTTCCTTACGGTCAATGCGCGTGCGTGTATGTGTGCATGATGTGTGTGAGGGAGCAGGTACATGTGTACTCATGTAAATAGACTTGATATTGTACGGAAATCTTCTCGTTTCTCCACTGCTCGTCACCCTCTCCCTATACAATATAATATAATATTATATATATATATATATATAT
>NC_068991.1:63325236-63325747 GCF_001194135.2 Octopus bimaculoides
AATAATAATAATAATAATAATAATAATAATAATAATAATAATAATAATAATAATAATAATATTGATAATGATAATGATGATGATGATGATGATGATGATGATGATGATGATGATGATGATGCTGATGATGATGAAGATGATGATGATCTGAAAATAAATCTCTTTTTGAAAGAATTCTGTTCTCTTGACGCAACAGCAGAATAAATACTCAAGCATACATACGTATACATACATACATACATACATACATACATACATACATACATACATACATGTGTGTGTGAGTGCATGCACATATATGTGTGTGAATGTGTGCGTGCGTGTGTCTATGTGTATGTGTAAGTATATAATCATAATAATAATAATAATAATAATAATAATAATAATAATAATAATAATGATGATGATGAATAATTTGGACAAATACGTATAAGTCGATTAATGTGTTTAAATGTTGAGTAGAACACCCTATAAAGATTTAATACCGAATCTATCTGTTAATTAATATTAT
>NC_068991.1:63328143-63331222 GCF_001194135.2 Octopus bimaculoides
ATATATATATATATATATATATATATATATATATAGGTATGTATGTATGTATGTATGTATGTATATATATATATATATATATGTACAGAAAATATCAACCAAATGCTTGATGACAAAAGGGACAGAGTCGCAGAAAAAATACTAAATGTTGATAACCGTTGCAGACTTAGTGGAATTAACATTGAAGATATCACTCACATCATAAGCAGTTGTCTTAAAATGTCATCGTGGTAGTATTTATATATGAGATATGATGTAGCCAAGACATTTATAATGAGATCCGTCGGAGGGATAACCCCGAGATCAAAGAAATTACAACCCACAGCATGGTAGGAGCCATAGCCACTAATAATAAGGAGTACTGCTAGAATGTTCAAATGAAAACCTCAATATAATGCAAACATAATAGACCTGACATAGGGATTTGTAACAGAGAAGAGAAACTGTGTACAGTTGTGGAAATCAGCTGCTCACCGGATATTAATATACGGCTGAAGATCAACGAAAAAGAAAAAACGCTGAACTATTGAAAAATCTACATTCACTCTACCCACATTACAACCTGTAATTATTGTGGTACTGGGATATGTAACACAGTGCCTAAGTACCAATCTTGAGAAATTAGGCTTCTCAAAACCAGAAAGGAGAAAGCTGATTGGAAGACTACAGGTCCAATCCATCACTGGAACTAAAAATCTGTAAAACTTTCCAGAAGTTTATCATTTAAGTATATATGAGCATGTCTAGATATGCAACTGTATGCATGAGAATATATGCATAAAACAAAACAAAAATTTGCACATGCACTAACTCCAAATACTGCACATATACATACAAATACATGCAAGAATATCCTGGTGATGTCGAAATTCCAATGAAAGGTCTTGGATTTAGGTTCGAAACCGGCTCTTTCTCTATTGGCAAGAAATCTTGAAATAAAACCGAATAATAACATACATAAACACAGACACAATCATACACACATATGTATATATAATACATGTATTTGAGTATGTGTGTGTGTGTGTATGTGTATGCATATGTGAGTGTGAGTGTTTGTGTATGTGTGTGGAGGGAATGTATGTATGTATGTATGTATGCTCGTTAGGACTTGAACACAAGTGTTATGATATCCATTTTCAAAAGATTGTCACAGCTGCAGAGGTCAATACACTACGACAATGGACAAAGGTGTGGGGCGGAAATGCGTGCGCGTACGTGTGTATGCGTGATACGAACATATGTGTAAGTGTGAGTGGAGTGGAGTGGAATGGAGTGGAGTGGAGTGGAGTGGAGTGGAGTGGAGGGCTATATGGGATGTGCAGGTATGTGTAGAAAGACAGCTAGGCAAGTTAAATATAAAATGGACATAGCGTTATATAGAGATAGACAGATAGAATTAATGGTGGAATGAATATTTTAAATGTTTGCCGCGGTCGTTAACTTTTCTCTCCAAATTCAAATATATCAATCAAGGTTAAACTTTCTGTCAGCAACTTGTAACACCTTCGTTCGGCATAAATCGTTGACATTTCTCGGATATACGTGTGTGTATACATACATACATACATGCATGCATACATACACACATACATACATACATACATACATACATACATACATACATTCATAAATGCATGCATACAGGTATATACATCCATACATATATATATATATATATATATATATATATATATATACACACATACATAAATACGTACATACATACATACATACATACATACATGCATGCATGCATGCATACATACATACATATATACATACATGCATACATATATATGTATGTATATATACATGCATATATACATACATATCATATACGAATAGATATATGCACAGTGTGTGTGTGCGAGTGTGTGTGCGCGTGCGTGCGTGTGTGTGTGTGTGTGCATGCGTGTGTTAACGTATGTACGTATGTCTGCATATAAGTACGTGTCTGTATATGTTACCATATGTCTGGTGAGGAATGAGAAGGGGGCTTTTATTTGGAGGAGGGGGTAGGCGAGAGGGAAGTGAGGAATTTTTGCAATTTACTTTTGAGTGTTAAGAAAAACAATTGTCTGTGTGTCGTGTTTGAGATGTTTTAAAGTAGCTAATTATTCGAATTAATTTCAAAACAAGCGTACAATACAGCTGCTGTTTAACCTCTGGTCAGTTCTGATCGAGCTGATCAATGATCGGAGGTATTCCATCCAGCCATGACTAACCGTTGATTTTTCTCATTTTTCTTTTCATCCATCAAGGACCACATTCTCCAATATGTTCTTCACTCTTTTTTCAACGACAGTGAGTGATTTAGGGGGCAGATTTAGCTGCTGTTTCTAGCCAATTGTCCGACTACATAGAGGTTCCCTTCTTAGCTCTACAGTTGCGTGTGTTATGGTATTATGACAGTCAGTGTGTCAAGTTCATTGTAAATATTTGGCAGCTTGTCATCACATCATTGTCAAGGTAACTAACTATAAAGCTTTTTTTTTTCTTTTTTAAATTATTTATTTTTTTAAGGAAATCCGTGGCTAGAAATGGCAATGACCTGATGGTTGGAATTGAGTATGATTAACATCTTTAAATACGCAACAGTCATGAGTTCGTTTCATATTTAAGGCTAAATCATTGCCTGGTCTTTATTTTATGGTTTCATCCCAATAAAGATGGTTTCAAATTCTGGTACAAGGCTAGCAATTTTGGGAAAGACTTCCGCCCCCACCCCTATTTTCTCCCTAATTTGTTTATTTAAAAAATTTTTTTTTGGCCAAAAATCCCCGTTTTCGGATACGGAGGTTGGGAAAAATTGCCAAAAATCGGCATTCTGAAATTTTTCCCCAACTTCTTCAATGTTAACTTTTTTCCCCAGCACTAACCCTAAAACCCTAACCCTAAAACCCTAACCCTAACCCTAACCCTAACCCTATCCCTAACCCTAATCCTAAAACCCTAACAATAACTCTAAAACCCTATCCCTAACCCTAAAACCGTAACCGTAAGTACAGAAATGTTTTGAAATTTTTGTCCGAATCATAATGTCCGTATTTTTCCGCATATTTAGAGACAAAAAAAA
>NC_068991.1:63332717-63334397 GCF_001194135.2 Octopus bimaculoides
TTGCTTTGAGCCCTGGAACGGATTCTCGGACCATTTATGGGGAATTTCGTTTTTTTCTGTATCTGGGTAACCAGCCTTATGAGTCCCAGGACTCAAGTAAAAATAATAATAATAATAATAATAATAATAATAATAATAATAATAATCCTTTCTTCTAAAAGTACAAGCACTGAAAGTTGAGCGGCAACTTTTTTACTTTGTCTTGCTGAGTGAAGGATGATTTTTTTTTCTATTATTTCTTACATGTTATTTGTACTATTTTAAACATGTTGAGCAATGATTTAACCCATTAGAAATTTTTTAATCCATTAGAAACCCATTTCTATTCCCAACTGGTTGAGCGACAATTTTTCTATTTTTAGCAGATTGAACGACGATTTTTCTATTATTTCTAGCAAGTTGAGCGGCGTTTCTTCTATTTGCAACAGGTTGAGCAGCAATTTTTCTCATACTTCTAGCAGGTTAAACAATATTTTTGTCTATTTCTAAGAGAATGATCGTTGATTTTTCTACTGTTTCTAGCAGGTTGAGCGACGATTTTTCTCTTTCTAACAGAGTAAGTCACATTTCTTCTATTTGAGATGGGTTGAGCGGCGATTTTTCTAATATTTCTAACGGGTTAATCGACGATTTTTCTATTTCTAAGAGACTGAGCTGAGATTTTTCCACTATTTCTAACAGGTTGAGACCCACCTCACGCTTCGTTAACATTTGTCTGACATTCTAACAATTCAGCCGCCAGTCGACTGTTATTGATCCAAAAGGCTGAGCGGTAAGGTCACGGCTTCGGGTAGTTTCGAATTCAGAGCCCAGAGAGCCGGAACAAATACGGTTATATATTTTTACCGTGCGGTCTTTTCACTTAAAAGGAAGATTTTATTTTCCCAATATCCAGTAGTATTCACTTTGGTTCTGGGCAAATAATGATTTATTTCTCTAGCAGCGCGTTGCCTTTGTAAATGGCTTTATTTTTTTTATCAGATCAACGATAGAGTTCAATATCTCACATTCTGTATCTCTTACTCAATCTCTCTCTCTCTCTCTCTCTCTCACACACACACACACACACACACACTCTTTCACATCCTTCTCTATTTTTCATATTTGCTTTTTTACCGCTTCTCTTCTACATACATACGCACAACACAAACTTACACATTCTCTTTCTTTCTCATTTCTCTATCTATCTATCTATCTATCTATCTATCTATCTAATTTTGGCGCAGCACGCATAGCTCCAGCGTTGTCCTTTAGAATGTAGTATCACAGCGATAAACATATTGGAAAGCTGGTATAATGTTAGTGTAGCCCTTAAATCGTTACCAAATTCTGCTTTGAATGCCACTGTCATCATTCATTATGTTAAAACATCAGATAAGGTCAATGACACCGTGTGGATATGTGTGTGTATATACATACGCACACACATACCTCTTGACATATGTGCATATGTAACTGTATGTATACGTATATGTATGTATATACATACATACATATATATATATAAAATATATATAAAAAATACATATATGTATGTATCTATGTATAAGTATATATGCATGTATGTTTATATATATATATATATATACATACATATACACATCTATCCATACATATGTATGTATATTTGTATATGTATATATGCATGTATGTGTTTGTATATATATATATATATATATA
>NC_068991.1:63334453-63340561 GCF_001194135.2 Octopus bimaculoides
CATCCATCCATACATACATATATATATATAAAATATATATAAAAAATACATATATGTATGTATCTATGTATAAGTATATATGCATGTATGTTTATATATATATATATATATACATACATATACACATCTATCCATACATATGTATGTATATTTGTATATGTATATATGCATGTATGTGTTTGTATATATATATATATATATATATAAATGCATATATATATGTATATATATATATATATATGTATATAAATATATACATTCATGTATGTATATGTGTATGCATGTAGTTATAGTGATATGTCTATGCAGATGCATACAAGGTGTCATTGACCTGCAATGTGTGTGCATGCACCAGTGCGTATGTATGTGCATGTGCGTGCGAATATCTACATATATACACATACACACGAACAAAGAGTCCGGGGTCGTCGTGTGTGTCTTTTTTTTAAAATTTCATCTGTCATTATTCTTCAAAATGTTTTCAATAAAATCTCATCCGAGCATCAAATCACTGACAAAGGACTTTTGATGGAATTCGGAAAACGGTAAACAGTTTCTTTTTTCCTTTATTTTAAAAAAAAATTTAATTAACATTTCTAAAACAAATGGGTGTCATTGAAAAAAAAAATATATTGTTGCATATTTTTTTCCATTTTTTTTTCTTCTTTAGAATCGAACGAGGGGTCATTGTAAGAATAGATTACACAAAGAAAAAGGGTTTATACAGAATATCGGAAGAACGAATGATGAAACAATGGTATACCCTCCAAGCATCGATCTATTTTCTCTGTCTTCTATTGTTTGGTGGGTCGTAGGAGTTAAATTCTCGACAACCTCCTCCATAGGGTTCCATCAGAAACGACCATCATTACACTGTTCAAATACGTGATAAATTTCATAGTAAGGGGAACCGTCAAGTAGCGGCAACCAAAGACCGTCACAGATTCAGGATTAACCTGATTCACAAGGATCAGTGCCTTCTCACAGTTGTCATTTTCCAACATACAAACGGTGTGAAGGAACATTCCGATCGAACTGGAAGGCAAGTTAGCTGTGCCATCGTGCCAACGACGCTAACGAACTGAAATCGGCCGTCGCGGAAGTGAACCTAGTTGGTACCATTCTAGCACTCCGTCAGTCAAAGACGCTGATAGTTCTAGTTGATCTGATCAACAGAACAGCCAGCTCCTGAAATTAACGGTCAGGTGGCTGAGCAGCCCACAAACACGCGTACCCTTAACGTAGTTCTCAGGAAGATTCAGCGTTACACATGATGGAACAAGGCTGGCCCTTTCAAATACGGGTACTACTCATTTTTACCAGCTGAGTAGACTAGAACGACGTAAAATAAAGTGTCTTGCTAAAAGACACAACGCCCCGCCTGGAATTGAACTTTCGTAAACCGAATACGATCGTAAACCGAATACCAACCACTAAGCGACGCACCTTCACTGATACCATTCTAAAGAAATAAGAGGCGGTGGTAAGAGCAATGGTTAACCTAGACAAGTAAGTAGGCTTGCAACTCAGCACCTAGAAATACAACACCTTATTATCAAACTACATCGCTGAACCATTGGACAGGCTAAATTGATCGGAGTCTTTTTCATTTCGGTCTTCCAAGTCAATAGAAATGGAAGCGATGTTAGGATAGGAGCTAAGTTACCAATGTCAACCAGAAACGGACTGAAAGATCGAGCAGAACTAGCGAATGCTTACATCACTTCCGCTATAATTGACCGCTTGACCGTCTTGTTTCGACCCTGGCCAACTATCATCTGAGTAGATTCAGCTTTTTATAGAACGGATGGGGCCTACTAGTCTGACGAACAATCTACTGCCAATATCCTCTATGCTAAAGGTTCGGCATGCCGTAGCTGTTGATGCGCGGGCATGCATTGAAGCAATGGCAACTATAGAGATTCCTGGGACGGTGAACGGGTGTGGTCTCCCTTCGTAAAATAGGGCTATGTGCTGCTTATCTCTGCCGGAGCTGCAATCCTTGAGTCAAGCAAAGACCAAGACTGGGTGTCTGCTACTTGGATTATTGTTAGGTGCTTACAGCCTTCTACTAACCGGGCACTGCGGTTGCACTTGATGTTAGCAATCTATATAGAACTAGTGGTGGGGAAGAATGATAACGTTTTCGAAGACTTTCTTCCTAATGATTATGTTTCAGTCATTAACCAACGGCCATTTTGGAACCCGTCTTGAAAGGTTTAGCCGAAAACATCGATCCCAGGATGTATGCATTTTAAGCCTACCGGTCTCTTTTGCCGAACCGCTAGGTCACGGAGATATAAACAAAACAAGGCTGGCTGTCAAACAATGGGGAAGGGTCAAACACAAACACAAACACACACACATGACACGCACACGCACACACACACATATATATGGCGGGCTTTCATACATGTTCCGCCAACCAAACACACTCGCAATATATTGGTCGTCCTTTGGGCTACCGTAGAAGACACACTTGCTCAAGATGCAGCGCAGTTAAACTGAACCCAAAACCACGAGACTGTAAAGCGAGCTTCTTAACCACACTGGCAGCCCTGCTGTTGGTACATTTAGATACATTTCAGCGTCACTGTGATATTAGTGGCTGGTGGGGTTTGCTAGGTGTAACAGTGTCACCGATATTTGTTTTGCTACTGCTAATATTTCTCTGGGCTTCGAACTAGAGGAAGGAAGCTCTCGTTTGTAATAATCCTTCTTAGTTTTGGCACAAGGCCAGCAATTTGGAGGGGAGGCGGGGTAGTCCAGTACTTGGCTGCTGTTTTATTTTATGGACCCTGAAGAGAAGAATGGCAGTGTTGACCAGACAGTATTTGAACTCAGGATGTAAAGAGCCGGAACAAATAACGCAAAATCTATTTTCTTTTTTACGTTCTAACGATTCTGCTAGCTCCTCACCTTATATTTTTTTCAAATGTGAAAAATATAAACTGAAGTTCCTGATAATTACGCTCCATTTATTGAATGAAGAACTGAGTGCTCAATAATCTTCTCTAGTTTAAAATTATTATAGATATCGGTTAAAATATATAACTAATATTTTTTGTCTTCATGCGCATAGTGTGCCAAAACATTTTTCGTATTTTCTGTAAAGCACACGTGAGTAAGAAAAGTAAAGAAGCTTGGAACACTGCTAGAAAGCAATAAAAATATCTGAATTTCTCTCATCCATTGTTTTCCAACTTGGATTTGTGACCTGATTACTTTGCTACCCACGGGTTTATTGAACCTTTTTACTTAAGCATATTTTTGAGAATGGTAAATGCAATTCTTTGATGTTGTATTCCCCATTGTTATAAACACTCTTTAAACTTACAACTCATAAACTATGGACCGTTGTTATGAATAATTCTTTTTTGGAATAAACGTAAAAAGGAATTTCATGCAGTTGATCAAATTGTAAGTTCCAGTTGATTTCAGGCCAAATATTTCTGGTCAACGTGATGTATCAACAATAACAGTGATTCTTCTTCATTGTGTAGCAGACCACTAAAAACTACATATAGTCCCTTCCACGCACTTGGTATCTTAGATATTATTATGTTTCTCAATAGCTCAAAACGATTCTGATGACACACATACGAATCAAATATTTTCTGGTTTGTTGATGCCTTTTATAACCGGAAAGGTAGTCATCATAGTCCCCATTGCAACATGTTTGGCAAACACTCCTCCTATCATTAAATGATGCTGACAGTGGTCGATGGTCTCTGAAGATATTGAATGATCTTCCATTTAAAAATATTCTTGAAATTTACTCAGGTCTATATCCACAGCAAGGCCTTTTTTTTTTTTCAATTTGGTAATACCGTAATTCAATTAAAGGAAGTGCTTTTGCTAGACATATGTTGTTGGCACTCCGTCGCTTATGACGTCGAGGGTTCCAGTTGGTCCTATCAACGGAACAGCCTGCTCGTGAAATTAACGTGCAAGTGGCTGAGCACTCCACAGACACGTGTACCCTTAACGTAGTTCTCGGGGATATTCAGCGTGGCACAGTGTGACAAGGCTGACCCTTTGAATTACAGGCACAACAGAAACAGGAAGTAAGAGTGAGAGAAAGTTGTGGTGGAAGAGTACAGCAGGGTTCACCACCATCCCCTGCCGGAGCCTCGTGGAGCTTTCGGTGTTTTCACTCAATAAACACTCACAACGCCCGGTCTGGGAATCGAAACCGCGATCCTATAACCGCGAGTCCGCTGCCCTAACCACTGGGCCATTGCGCCTCCACGATAGACATATAGGTAACAACAAAACATTCGCTACTGGAATTGTGATAGCAATGGTCAATTACGCTGTGCTGCCAATCCAACTATGAGTTCAAATCTCGCCAAGATCAACTCTACTGGCCAGTCTTCCTGTATCGACAAAATGCAGAACCAGTTCAGAACGACCAATAGAGGAATTGTACGTGTTGTGTTGACGCCCCCAGGCGAAGAATTAGGATCTCCCAAGAAATATAAATAAAGGTAGTCTGGCCGTGGTAGGAGTGTTGAGTAGCAGTCGAGTAGTGTTGAGTAGCAGTCGAGTAGTGTTGAGTAGCAGTCGAGTAGCAGTTGTGTAGCGGTTGAGTAGAGATCATCCGAAGGTGCTAGATAGCAGTAGCTTGAGACATAACAGTACGGATGTCCAATAAAATACTTTGGAGTATTTGTCTCAGTTCTTTACGCTTTCAGTTTTTAGGTAAGTGTGAGATTTTGTAAAAAGTACTCGAAGAAAGCAACTGAAAACCATGAGAATTCCATAACGAGAACAAGGCACTTATCAAGGAAGACAGCAGGAATCGTTAGTCGACCTGGTGGTGCAGAAAGAAAATGGAAAGCAATCCTGTACATGTTTTGTGTTTAGCTGACTTCATCTACAAAGCATAGCATTCGTTTTGTCACACAGTGATAAATATAATCACTAAGGCAATATAGCGTTTATTTCAAATAATTTGTTCTCTCAAGTTATGAATGAATCTACTTCTATCAGGACGCAAAGAACGTCACATAAGATCGAAAGAGGTCTATCGTTCTTCATGAGTTTGTTTTAAAGATCAGATACACACCAATCAGCACTGCCTATAATATTCAAAAATTCCTATTAATCGATCCTATGGGACCTTTTGGTTTTAGGTATTAGACACCACTAAAGGGAATTTTTATCTACATCCGTTTTTGACTGAAAGCGTATAAGACGCACTTTTTTCCGAAAGAATGTTTCAAAAATTTACTCCGTTTCCTATATGCAAAGTTGGACCGATATTGCATGCTATCACCCGTTCACTGAAGAAAGCATATATGTCCACTAAAAATTTCATTACCCTTAACAGCAGAAGGCAATTTTATATACGAATCTTGGAATGTCAATTTGAAACTATTTTCTGCTGAGATATGTCAAGTTTATTGTGAGGCAATGTGACTTGCAGAAAATACCAAATCTAATTTTTTTTTTTGCAGATATTTAACAGCATTATTGGAATAATCATGAAATTCAATTTCACAGTGAAGGGATAATGATGTACTAAAACGTTTTTTCCTGAAAATAAGCTGTTGGACTCGGAGTGCGCCTTGATATGTTCGGGTGTCTTTTATGCCATCAAATACGGTAATTACTGGAATGTACTCTGATAATCGAAGCTTCCAATTCACTATACTTCTTATCTGAGGAACTAGCCTAAGTGCATATTAAGCATGCAGAAGAATTCCCTAGGGTACTATCATTTTATCCATATTATTCAAATATTTATAAGTAATTTTGCTTTGTGTAGCTAACATGAGGAGCCGAGCAGTGTTAAAAATAGCAGCCAAGTCGGCCTAAAATCACACCCTACTACCTTAAAATAAAAGATTCTTTGGATATTGTACCCCTGGTGGTTTCTATCTTTTACACTCTACTTGCTTCAGTTACTGGAGTGCGACCATGCTGAAGCACCACCTTCAAGGGTTTAGTCGAAGAAATCAATCCTCAGAACTTAGTTTTAAAGCCTCGCCCTTATTCTATCGGTCTTTTGCCGAACCACTAAGTTACGGGGACCTAAATAAATCAAAACCAGTTGTCAAGCAATGGCGGAGAATACACACACACACACACACACACACACAC
>NC_068991.1:63341135-63341474 GCF_001194135.2 Octopus bimaculoides
CCTCTCTCTCTCTCTCTCTCTCTCTCTCCTTCATTAATTTTATCTAATTCTGCCTATTAGTCTGTCTATTAAACATTAAATTGAACTATCAAGCTAGCTATATGTTTGTCTGTCTGTCTATCTATCTATCTATCTATCTATCTATCTATCTATCTATCTATCTCTCTATATACACCCCCAGGCGCAGGAGTAGCTGTGTGGTAAGTAGCTTGATTACCAACCACATGGTTCCGGGTTCAGTCTCACTGCGTGGCACCTTGGGCAAGTGTCTTCTACTATATCATCGGGCCGACCAATGCTTTGTGAGTGTGTGTGTGTGTGTGTGTGTGTGTGTGTGTG
>NC_068991.1:63342202-63343619 GCF_001194135.2 Octopus bimaculoides
ATATAATTTTGCTTAAAAGAGTTCCAACACTGTCTGTTTTTATGTTTTATTTATATTCCTGCAGAACTAATGTGGGGTATAGAATATGGAATATACAATATATAATATGATATACAATATACAATATAAAATAAAATAACATAAAAATGGATGGCACCCTGAAAGAAAGTATTGAATGTAGATGAAATATTGAGTGTTCAATATAAAGGATCAAATATATAAATATATAAATATAAATATATATATATAAAGGCGACTCGAGTTTCAGGACTATTTCCCTTCGTCATGGCCGGTATGACAGACTTTAACAGACTATATATATATATATATCCTATTTATCTGCCTACCAGTGTGTCCATTACTTAACAAACCAAAATGTCTGACTAGTTGAATGCATGTTTCCATATCTCTCCCCGCTTTTTTTCCAACCTCTCACTCTCATCACTCTCTCTCTCTCTCTCTCTTCTTCTCTCTTTCTCTCTCTTTCTCTCTCTCTTCCTTCCCCTCTTGATATATCGATTTTTTCATCCAATACATGCCTGTTCAGTTTAATTCTCCATCAATCAACAATCAACATTACTATATGATTCAGTCTGTGTGTCTGTCTGTCTATCTGTCTGTCTGTCTCTCTGTCTCTGTCTCTGTCTCTCTGTCCCTCTCTCTCTCTCTCTCTCTTTCTCTTTCTCTCTTCCCTCTTTCCTTTCTCTTTCTCTCCCTCTCGCTGTTTATCTCACTGTTACACACACACACACACATGCACACAAACATGCACTCGCATACATATATACATGCATACATACATACATGCAAATGTATGAAAAGCGAAAGTGAAAGGAAGAGAGAAAGATGGGTAGACAGAGCGACAGAGCGACAGACAGACAGACAGTCAAACAGACAAGCAGACAAACAGACAGACAAGCCGATAAACAGACAAACAGACAAACACACAGAAAAAAAGAAGTTTTCGATGTAATTTGAAACCCTTCCACCTAATAACTTCAAATGCACCTGTCTGTACGATTAAACAACACAAAAGCCAATAACTTTATACTAATCTGCAGTTAATCCGCTCATCCAATTATAGTTGCTAATCCCAGAATGCTTTGCGTCAATCGTGTACGGAGTTTCAGTAAGCTAATTAACGCCGTGTATTGATTTCTTCCGACCAGGCACAAGGTTAAATTTGATGTGGGGTGTGGGCCATCCGGAGCGACTTGCCTCTTCTTGCTGTAGTTGCTTACCTGTTTAACCCCGAGTCAGCCCTGATTGAGCAGATTCATAATCAACAGCTTACCAACTGTGGCCATCCCATTTGTTTTACACAACAGTCTACACCGTCCTTTTAGATGCGTCTTTCAATTTTTTTTTCAAGACGCTACCAGTAGCGTAACTGAGGTTGGGTGCGACCAGGCCCTCC
>NC_068991.1:63346355-63347311 GCF_001194135.2 Octopus bimaculoides
ACATATGTATATATACATACATATATGTACATACCTACATACATATGTATATATACATACATATATGGGTACAAGACGTCAAAAAACGTGAACAAAATGAGAAACGGGAACATAAAAAACAAAAACATGGAAAACGAACATTTTTTTCGAACAACGAAAGAAACAAATAGAGAAACGAGACAGGCAACATAAAGAACATTCCCTTCATCAGTTGTCGCCTGACGGAAGGCCAGTTATATGTATGTGTGTAAACACACGTACGGTTGAGCTCACAGTTGAAACTGCTTATTACTATCATAGATCACCCCAAATCCCAAAACGAAATCACATAGTCATTTTTATTAAAATTATTGGGTCTCAAGAAACACGCTATGGCGATTGTTGCATTTTCCGCTTAATGTTATCAAGCAGTTATTGTTATCTAAATGGCTCCATCTCAAAAAGTGACCAAAATAAAATGATAATATAAGCTCGGCTACTTGTTTGTTTGGGATTGGTTCAAGCGATGTAAACAACATCTGATGTAATTCGTCTGCCGTTACGTTCTGAGTTCAAATTCCGGCGAGGTCGACTTTGCTTTTCATCCTTTCGGAGACGACAAATTAAGTACCAGTTACATACCGGGGTCGATGTAATCGACTAAATCCCTTTGTCTGTCCTTGTTTGCCCCCTCTATGTTTAGCCCCTTGTGGGCAATAAAGAAATAAGAAACGTTAGCACGCCGGGCAAAATGTTTAGCGGTATTTCGTCTGTCTTTACGTTCTGAGTTCAAATTCCACCGAGGTCGACTTTGCCTTTCATACTTTCGGGGTCGATAAATTAAATACCAGTTGCGTACTGGGGTCGATCTAATCGAATGGCCTCCTCTCCTCAAAACAAAATTTCGCGTTTTGTGCCTAGAGTAGAAAAGAATCTATGTTTATATACGTGCATGAGTGGCTGTGTGGTAAGTAGCT
>NC_068991.1:63347830-63349913 GCF_001194135.2 Octopus bimaculoides
GAGAGAGAGAGAGAGAGAGAGAGAGAAGGAGTGAGGTGGGGGGAGAGAGAGAGAGACCTGGAACGGGATGGTAAGAGATGGCTGTAGGGAAAGAAACGGCAGACCCTTTTCCAATAAGAGACAACACACTCTCCAACGGCAGCAGCAGTTGCTAACGTGGCTTCTTCTACATGGGTCAGTCGAGCCGCTAGAAACAACAGCCAAATTACTTTTAAAATTACACCTCACCAACCAAAAAAAAAAAAAAAGAAAAAGAAAAAGGAAATACACAAAGAGAGGAAAAAAGGATGCATTCAATAATGCAAGCAATAGCTGGAATAAATGAAAGGCTGGTGACAGATGTTCTTTGTGATGGTGATGTATGTCTTGGAACAGATCTTACTTGGGGCTATACAACAGCTATAATAGCAAAGAACGGCAACTCTCGAGTTCGTACGTTCTCAATTTACGTGGAAGTCCCCGCCATTCATGTGTTCTGCCGCACACCCAGAAACCTAACTACTACTATTACTACTACTTAAACCACATCTAGCTCCAACATACACTCGCCGTCTCCCCTACCACAGACACACATATATATATGTATATATATACTTTCACATACACACCTACGCATATATATATATATATATATATATTTGTGTGTACCAGTCTCTTCAGCTGTTCAACAGACGGCCAAAGAACGCGAAGGGAGTAAAGTAACTGGAGAGAGAATCTCTATCTCAGACGTTTTGCCTTTTTAAGAAAGAAAATGAGCACATGATACAAGCTAGTCAGTAACTTAACCCCCCATTAAGTCGTTGATAAAAAAGAATTAAAAAAAACAACAACACTGTACTATTTATATATACGCGCACGCTTACACACACACACACACACACACACACACACAGACATTCACTTACACACCACACATAGGGGATTTCTGATGCCGAAGTCTTTCTTCTGTGTCTATTAAACAGCTGTGCTTTTTTTTTTGCTTTTTTTTTCTCTACTTAAGTATGCGTGCACTCGAAAGCTGATGACTGGCTGGCTAGCTGGCATGTTGGCGATGACGTCCCAGGCGATTTATGATCGTAACTCGGTTTCGATTCTTCTGCACGGCGTCGTTAATATATGTTTTTATCTTTTATTTGTTTCAGTAACGGCAGCACCGTCTTGAAGTACTTATTTTATTTATTTGTTGTTATTGTTTTAAAAATTTCATTTGTTTATTTTTATTTATTTATTTTTTAAATTTATACCTGGCACTTCTTCTATCAATCTGTTTTGCAGAAAAGTTAACTTGCGGGCGACATAAACGAACCACTGTCGGTTGGCAAACGGTGGTATGAGAAAAACACAAAGCAAGCACAAAATGTCACACATACACAAATACTTACATGTATGTATGTATGTATGTATGTATGTATGTATGTATGCATGTGGGTCGATCCACTACTCAGGAAGAGACTATTCTAGAGTACGGTCTGCCTTATCTTCGAAACGTCTAGTTAGAATAGAGGCAGCTGACGAAGGATTAATTCCAAGTGGCTATCTGTTTTCCTATGTGTTCGTTCCGTTGTCTGTAGCTCATTTTTCTAACGTCCTGTACCCTGATATGCATCTATATACACATGTAGATGTAAGTATGTACATATATGTGGGTATACATGCATACATATTCTTTGTATTATTATATGTACATATATATGTATTGTGTGTGTGTGTGTGTATGTATAGAGAGTCTATACATACATGGCTATAGGCGCAGGAGTGGCTGTGTGGTAAGTAGCTTGCTTACCAACCACATGGTTCCGGGTTCAGTCCCACTGCGTGGCACCTTGGGCAAGTGTCTTCTACTATAGCCTCGGGCCGACCAAAGCCTTGTGAGTGGATTTGGTAGACGGAAACTGAAAGAAGCCTGTCGTATATATGTATATATATATATATGTATGTGTGTATATGTTTGTGTGTCTGTGTTTGTCCCCCCAACTTCGCTTGACAACCGATGCTGGTGTGTTTACGTCCTCGTAAATTAGCGGTTCGGCAAAAAGAGACCGATAGAATAAGTACTAGGTTTCCAAAGAATAAGTCCTGGGGT
>NC_068991.1:63350128-63350931 GCF_001194135.2 Octopus bimaculoides
TATATATATATATATATATATATATATATTACGGGCTTTTTTCAATTTCCGTCTGCCAAATTCATTCACAAGGTTTTGGTCGGCCCGGGACTATATGAGATGACACTTTGCGAAGGTACCAAGCAATGGGACTGTACCTAACACCGTTTGGTATGGGAAGCAATCTTCTTAACCAACATCCACGTCTGTGCCTATATAGTAACTATTTAAAAGCAATGCATGAAGGTCACAACATCGTACCATGTACGTCTGTTGAATATATACGAATTATTTGGTGGAATCGGTTAACACGTCTCACATTCAGTATCATTAAAAAGGACATTGAAGTTCGAATTTTTTTTTCTACTCTAGGCACAATGCCTCAGTACGCAACTGGTACTTACTTTATTGACCCCGAAAGGATGAAAGGCAAATTCGACTTCGGCGGAATTTGAACTCAGAACATAAAGACAGACGAAAAACCGCTAAGCATTTCGCCCGGCGTGCTAATGTTTCTGCCAGCTCACCGCTTTATTGAAGTTCGAATATTCTTTTCTACTCTAGGTACAAGGCCCGAAATTTTGGGGGAGGGGGCCATTCGATTAGATCAACACCAGTAGGCAACTGGTACTTAATTTATCGCCGCCTTTTGAAGTTCGAATATTGCCGACTTCGACAAAACATTTCTTCCTTCGGGATGTCGATCTGCAGTTAAGAAGCTTGCTTAGTAATCCCCTTCTTTCGGGTTCAGTGTTACTTTGTGGCACTTTGCGCCAGTGTCTTTTACTATCATTCCGGTCCGACCAATGTCTTGTGAATGAATT
>NC_068991.1:63351029-63353321 GCF_001194135.2 Octopus bimaculoides
GTGTGTGTGTGTGTGTGTGTGTGTGTGTGCCCCTCATAGCCACTTTCTTCACGTCACAAAAACCTAGCGGTTCAGCAACAGAAATTGATATAATATGTACCAAACTTTAAAAATAAGTTCTGAGATTGACTGTTTAGACTATCCTACAAAGCAGTGCTTCAGCATGGGCACAGTCCGATGAATGAATCAAGTAAAAGTAGTGGTGGTGGTGGTGGGGGGTATTAGAAGAAAATAAAAATCGGTCGTCAACTTTTGAAATAAATACAAGAAGAAAAAAACTCTTACAGCAACACCATCAACAACAACCAGCCCAGCCCAGTTTAGCCCATGAAAACGCCTTTATATGGTCACACAACTTTCAAAAATACAGCAACTGAATCACCGGCTTTAAAAGAAAAAGTGGACACATTAGATGATACAGCCGTAGGTGCTGCTATGAGGCAGTGCTGCTATTAGGGGTTGCTTTATGGTCGTTTCGTTTTTGTTGTGTTTTCTTCTCCTTGATTTCGATGGTTGTGGCTGGAAGAGAGACCTTTGAGTCTCACGACATGAGTTTTATCTAATGTCACCCTTGTACTGCTAGCCTCCACGACTCGTTGTCATTTCTTTTGTTTTTTTGGACTTTCTGCCCAGAAATCTTTAAGATGGGCTTTACTTCCACATAAGTAGCAGCTAGGTCGCCTATCTTGCATACTGAACTTTACACTCTCTAAAAGACAGTTCTACCATTGTTGTGTGGTCTTACGACGTTATGGAGACTTGTATGCCCATGGTGATGCCTCTCGACAATATATCACCAACAGTCACATTTGTGCTTACTTCTTCTCCACATTGTGTTACGAAGGTGACTGCTAGTCAGAAAATAACATCATCACCAATGTCTTTGACGGTCAGCCTTATGTTTCTCCAACCAAATACTGCGGAACTAGCTTATGGGCGATCTATTTAAGCTTGGGTCTTCGCCCCATCCTCTGTTTTAAAAATACATAGTGTCAAAAACTCTGTCTCTCCGAAAGAAAATGATTTCACTTGAAATATTTTCGAGGACCGTCTCCAATTCGAGTTTGGATGAGGTCAGACAACCGTTGTGTGGAAGAGAATTCATCAAATTCTTCACTACCCACCCCAGCTGCAGTCGAAGGGAATTCTAATAATTTGAGCAGCAAAAGCGGTGTAGAAAGAATTTTGAAACCCTAACAAACCAGATACACTAAGGAGCTATACAAATCTCAAATGAGACCTACAGTGAGATATTTGTAACAAGATCTGGGACATTACTACTGTTAACATCAAAGAGCGATTCCAAGATATAGAGCACATGCTCCATTGCACTTCAAACTTAAGTCCACAAGCGCGATGACTTTTATTAAAATGACCATATCTCATCAGAGTAAGCTAAATGAGTGCCAACTACACTTGTATCTCTTCTCTTCATCACACCTTCTCGCTTTCTCCACAGCAATCACTTTTTTAAAGTTTTCCTTTCCATAGCCTGCATGTCTTGAATTGAGTTATAAATGCGGAAGATGATGCTTTCTCTCCACATTATAAGTTTTGGGTTTGGAACATCTCGTTTTTATTCCAACAAATTCCGATGTTTTACACTTTCGTTTCCGCTTGATCACGTAAAGATATTAGCTTTAAAGTTCAATAATTTTAGAGTAAGTAATACTGAAAAAACAAAAAACAAAAAACGACAGCTCACAGAGAATTTAATTAAAATTCGCTGGTTTAAACAGTGACACAGCTAAAGTGTGAACCACTCGGGGTAACTCTTGAGTTTGAGCGCCCCCTGCGGATCCCAAGTTTATACAGCAGACTCGCCCGTAGTGGACCGCCCATCACTCCTCCCCGTCTACCTTATGGGGTTCAGATTGGTATCAAAGTTTGCCAGCACCGTAAATTTTTGGTTTATCCTATTTGTGCTGCTCAAGCACAAGCTCACTTGTCACAGAAGATGCCCTAATACACCATTTTGAGCGTGGCCGTTGCCAGTACCACCTGACTGGCCTTCGTGTTGGTGGAACGTAAAAGCACCCACTACACTCTCGGAGTGGTTGGCGTTAGGAAGGGCATCCAGCTGTAGAAACTCTGCCAAATCAGATTGGAGCCTGGTGTAGCCATCCGGCTTCACCAGTCCTCAGTCAAATCGTCCAACCCATGCTAGCATGGAAAGCGGACGTTAAACGATGATGATGAACTGGAAATCTAAGCCAGCTACAAAATAAAAGTGAGTTAAGTCACTTCATCTTTGCTATTTATGGATATGGCCGCTGTTTGTAACAGGTCGAG
>NC_068991.1:63353331-63356591 GCF_001194135.2 Octopus bimaculoides
TGTGAGTTAAGTACCAAGCGAGAATCTACTGGTAGAATATAAAATATCCGTTCCTGTGACTTGAGAACACTTTTCACCATCTCAAACAACGACCGCGAAAATGTAGCAGCCAAATCTCTCTCGACTCAGGAAAGGGAAAAAAGAGTGGGGCGGCAGCCTGAAAGTTAGGGAACCACTACTCTATACAAACAGGATTTTAGATGATACTCAGAGCAAAACACAAGAGGTGACAATAAAAAAAAAAAAAAGAAAAAGGAAAATCGCAGCCAACTGATAGCCTGTATCATAGGAAACTGCTTAGAAATAAGTTGTAGACGCAAGTGAATGTCTCCCATTGTGAAGACATAAGTTTTCATCGTAAAACTTCGTATTAGCCAACAGGCTTCCAGTTTCTGTTTACCAAATTCCATAAACAAGGGCACGTATTCGGAAGGCCATGCAATGAGAGCGAACACTAAACCGTGTTGTTTTGAATAACATTCTTCAGCAATAACATCGCTACAACAAACCAAACAAGCTCGGTATGTAGAACATAGGCGCAGACGTGGCTGTGTGGTAAGAAGTTTGCTTCCCAATCACATGGTTCCGTGTTCGGTCCCACTGCATGGAACCTTGAGCAGGTGTCTTCTACTTATAGCTTCAAGCCGACCAAAGGCCTGTGGATTTGGTAGATGGAAATTGAAAGCTCAGTGGACACACGTGTGTGTGTGTTTACCCCACCACAGCGTGATAACCGGTGTTGGTGTGTTTACATCATGGTAAGTTAGCAGTTCGACGAACCTCGTTTGGAAAGCTACAGCCATTTTCTCTTGCCAAAACGTACACATTTCTATGGAAATTCCATTCACAGAATATCTTAACCAGAAGCCACGGATGTAGATTTTCCAGTGTATGTAGAGCCAAACTAGCAGAAAATTACTTTCACCTTTCATGCCAGTCAAGAAATGAGATTCCTAAAGCCTCGGTGTGTGTATATGTATGTATATATATATATGTTGTTGTTGGCACTCCATCGAGGGTTCCAGTTGATTCGATCAACGGAACAAGCCTGCTCGTGAAATTAATGTGCAAGTGGCTGAGCACTCCACAGACACGTGTACCCTGAACGTAGTTGTCGGGGATATTGAGCATGACAAGGCTGACCCTTTGAAATATAGGTACAACAGAAACAGGAAATAAGAGTGAGAGAAAATTGTGGTGGAAGAGTACAGCAGGGTTCGCCACCATCCCCTGCCGGAGTCTCATGGAGCTTTTAGGTGTTTTCGCTCAATAAACACTCACAAGGCCCAGTCTGGGAATCGAAACCGCGAGTCTGCTGCCCTAACCACTGGGCCATTGCGCCTCCACGTGTATGTATATACGTATATATATATATATAAAAATATGTGTGAGAGAGAGCTTCCAGTTTCAGTAAAGTTCAATTCTTGATGTTTTCACCTGTTTCCTTCAAGATGGGATTAATAATAACAGTATGATTTCTCCCTGCTATCTCCACCTGCAGCAGAATGCACCCGAATTTACCGCCATAACATTTGATCTTTAGCATCTTGACACTTCCAAACCACTCAGAGTACTTTATTACTGACGACAGGTAATTGGTAGTAATATGATTGTCTTCGATCTTCTATTCTGGTTATGTTCTTCCAGTAGTTTAATCCAGGCTAGAATGTGTTAACTGAACATCTGTTGCACTTGTCATGTAGTTTAGTTGAGCACAGTACTTGGTCTGGACCTTATTCTTATTAATTCAAGATGGGTGAAAGATATAAGATTATACCGAATTTGATGCCATATTGAATGCACTTAGTTTCAGCAGTGAATGTGCTTTAATGCATTGAAGCTTATACGGGGTCCAAGTATGGACTACAAAAAAAAAAAAAAAAAAAAAAAAAAAAAAAAGGGCATCTGATATATCAAATTCGGTACTTTGGCAAAAGGCTGGGCTTTTTTGCCAGCTATTGTTTTTAACATTATCAAAAACAGAAGACATGAATAAAATCTGGAATTTTTTATTTTTTTAATAAAATACAATTCTTTGTGCACTCACACTTCCACACACCTATTTCAGTATGATAAACCAATCACTCAATATATACACTCACTCGCATTTAATGTGTATCTGAATATATTTACAATGCAAATTAGTGGATAACTTAATAACTCCAAGAGATTCATCACCAAAATCCAAGGGAGGTCTTGCTCCCAGGACCTTTTAGATATACATTTGTTTGTTGCAGTGGTGGCCCCCATCCCACCCTAGCATTTACCCAGTTCAATTACATTCAGGAGACAGGATTAAGGACTAACCTAATGATGCAGGGTAAGGGAAGGGCTAACAACACTTACTACCACCATCACAACAAATCAGGTGGCCAGAAAGATGCTGGATTAATTAAATTCCCTTATGATAGGTAAGCTACCTTAGGAGTATATAGGAATGTTGGGGAGGGGTAGAGGGTAATGAAGGGGGCTCACAAATGACTGAGAAATAAAAATTTTATACAATGGAAATTTTGACAAAGAGGAATTATGGAACAAAATCATTGCAGCAAAGATAATGGAATACTGTACGAAGTTATGATGGATAACCTTGCCACAATAATTTGTAGTGTCTGTGTAAAGAAATATATATATATATATATATCTATTGTAAAGGATAAAAAATTCTTTTGGCGTGAAATGAGGAAAATGTGCGTGCACAGATTTGATATATAAAGCTATCACTAAGGTTTTAATCTAATAACTTTAATAAGCTTTCATTAAAATCTTTTGGTGCCTATACAGCCAAAAGCAGACAGACATCTAATCTTGGCCCTCTTATGCTTGTTGACCCAGCAGAATAACTGGGCTGTGAATATATATATATATATATATATAACACACACATATATCATATCAGTCTATTAAATGTGTCTTTTGAAGTATGTATTTGCATATTGTCCATTGTTCTCAAGAATTAGACTAGATTATGGTGAAGGATGAGAGAGGAATTCCGAATCAAATGAGATTTATATCATAAAATCTGTGTTGATAGAATTTAATCTACAAATGGTAAGTACTCTGCCCCGTGATTGTTTTAGTTCCACATGCCATATTATAAGGTACCAAATAGAAGTGGCTAAGAGGTGATGAAGAGGGAAGTTGCTTATATATATATATATATTTTTTTTTTTTTCAATATAAATTAGAAAAGTTTTTCAAAAATATCTTTATTTATAAAACTAAATATTTTTCATCAAATAACCCCCACCCTCTTACAC
>NC_068991.1:63357078-63359666 GCF_001194135.2 Octopus bimaculoides
AAAAAAAAAAAAAAAAAAAAGCTTCGCTTTTAGTCTTAAATACATTTTCATAAAAAAAAGTACTGGTTGAATTCAACCTAATGGGTTTCATAATTTCTTTCACTGATAGCCTTGGAGAGCCCCATCTCCAAGGGCCAGTATGTGTTTCACTTTTGGCAAGCAAATCTGGCCTGGATTACGATTATCATCACTGCCCATGTTGCTGCGTTGTTAGAGGTCAGGGCCAACCCAAACCGGGAGCTATTCCACTGGACAGCTCATATTTATGTACACAATGAACTCATTTTGAACAGAATGAACGACACCACTGCACACTCGGACGTGGCTTTGATTTTTTTCTTTTAAATAATTAAAAAGTTCATGTTTTCTTGCTTTTAAAAAAATCCTAATGTGGTTTGAATCATTCATATATTCCGGGCCTCTGCCATACAGCTAGCTGCAGCAGCTATTGATGGGGGATGATCAAGATTCATCTGCTTAAAATCAATTGGTGCGGAGATATCTTTCATCCATTTGTGATTTAGAATATCTTTCAGGCTGGGTCTATCAGACGGACGGACAGACAAACATTTGCGAATCAAATCTTTAACATCTGGAAAGAAAAAAAGAAAACAAAATATTAATTGCCATCATAGGTAAAAAAATATTGATACATCGTACAAGTGTTAACGATATTGAATATTCTAAGCGAGACTCACTTGATATTGTAAGGATATGTAAAATTACACAACTCGTTATAGTAAGCCAAGAGCTGGTCTTAGATTACACAGATTAAAGAGTAATTTTATGAAAAGCAGGTCTTAAATTTTAGCTTCTAAAAATAAGGCGAATTGAATGAAACAATATCGTGTGGTATGGTCGTTTTTGAACGAAATCTAGATTTTAAAGGAAACTTACGAATTTTAGATGCGTATCACTTAAATATCGTTTGAAATGTGTCCTTACCTTTGGATAAATTATCTTTAAATTGAAGTTCAGCTTTCACGATTTGGTCATCACGTTCAAATGGAATATCACCACATACCATGTCAAAGAGTAAGATACCAAGAGACCAGACGGTGGCTGTGCGTCCGTAGTAGCTATGGCTCTGAATCCATTCTGGTGGACTGTACACTCGTGTACCTATAAAGATAAAAATAATCGAAAACATTGGAATCGTCAGATATTTATAAAGTCTGGCTTTTGTTTTAAGACGTTCATCCTTTCTCACACACAATTCCCATTATAAGTAGCGTTTAATTTGAAGGATATTTTTGTTACTCTAGAAATTAAAACTAGATGGCGAATATTCTGATGAACTGATGATGCTTGCTAAAAATGGTCTAATAGTTAAAAAAAATTTTTTTAAATCAAACCAGTGAAATTTGAACTCCGTAAACCTAAGTACTGATTCCAAAACATGAGACAGTAGCATAGCACTATTGGATATACACCAAGCAGTGAAATACAGAGCAACAATTAGTGCGCCAAGACCTAGAATGAGCCTAGATTGGTGTATCACAGCTCGCTTCTCCAAACGAATTCGTGATTGCGCAGTAAATGTCAATGAAGTGGACTGATTAATAGATTTCTCAAGCACTATATAGGATGGTTACAACTCCTGACTGTCCACATATACTACTATAAAAGGTCATCGCGAAGAAACAAGTATTCAACCACTCTACTTTCGAATAGCATGGTATCCCATTGTCCAAATAAGCAAAGATAGGAACCTTCGATCATAAGTGTTACACGTCCAGAAGCAATCTGAGGCTAACCACACATTCCAACCACAAAATAACTGATGCTTACCATCAAAGTCCATGTAGACAGAATCCTTAAGGAGAGCACCAGATCCAAAATCGATAAGCTTAAGCATTCCAGTCTTCAAATCGACCAAAATGTTCTCGTCCTTGATGTCGCGATGCACAACGCCAGCCTCGTGAATGTTCATCACAGTATGTACGATTTGAGTGAAAAAACGACGGCTAACATCCTCGTTCAATGGTCCTTTAGAAGTGATGTAGTCGAAGAGATCCATAACTGGGTCCGGACGTTCCATGACAATGATAAAGCAATTGTTTGTAAGGAACCAATCCAACATGCGAACAACGCCTGGAATGCCAACAACTTTCTTCAACATAACAATCTCCAGCGTTACAGGAACACCATTCAGTTGAGCCCAGTCAATCACCTTTCTTCTTTGAATTACTTTGATAGCAACCTATTGTAAAAATTAAAAAATTATAAACATCATATAATTAACACGATCTACAAATTCAAATATATTAAGAAAAAAAAATACAATGTAGTTTACAAGACGAATCCCATAAAAATTAACTCGTTCTGGGAAGATGGAGTCTAAATTTACCAAATTTACTAACAACCAACCCAAACTCCATAAAACAAATGGTAAAACCAGATGTCTACGGATAGTAAACTATAGAACTACAAATCTCAGAAGGGAGGAAAAATAAAACCCCTTAACTGTTCTCGGATCTAAGAATCGAACGTAAATTTTCTTCGGTTAAAAAAGCTTATCTAATAAAAGTTAACATTTGTCTTTCTTTTTAACCCCATTATATATATTTATATATATATATATATAT
>NC_068991.1:63360684-63369557 GCF_001194135.2 Octopus bimaculoides
GGAAAAATGGTTTATTCCAATATCGGGTTTTATTTAAAAAATTGCCTTTAGTCGGGCCGAAAAATCTAAAAAGACCGTCGCACTTGACTATTTTAGCAGATAAGCAGACACACTAAATAACATTGTTCTATCAAATAGCCGACCTCCCATTTCATGTCTGGTTTGGCTACTACAACCCTCTGTCTCCTTTCTAAATAGAGCTTCCCGCCTGCTACATTACATACACAGCCTGGTAATCTCCAGACAGAAAACACACACAACATACCAAAGTGCACTGGCAATATACATATATATATATATATATATATACATACAGCCTGACAGTAAAACACTCAAACACAAACACACACATATACACTAGACAGACCGCTTTAGTGCACTGGCGCATCCACTCCGTCGCCACCACCACCACCAGTAATCAAGCAGTCAGTCAGCTGCCAAGACAGACACACAGACACACACACACCATCAGCTTAACTTGACCTGGAACATCGCTAGCGAGGTCAGGGCAACAGCGACGATGATGGTGCTGCTGCTTCAAAGTCTGGGCGAACACACGAACACAGACAGTGAAACTGTCTCACTACTAACACAATAGCACACACGCAGTCATCAGCCCACACACATACACAACCCTACTTAAAAGATGAAGTCAGACAGTATATATACGGCGGGAAGGGAGGGAGGTTATATAGACGACGACGAGGAGTAGGAGGAGTGGTGGTGGTGGTGGTGGAGAGAGCATTGCGGGAGTGTATATGTGTAATATTAATAATAATAGTATTAACAGTTGTAAAACACTATTTTACTATTCAAGATTTAAGAGCTACATATAAAACACGCACACACACACATTTGAAGATTAAAGAAACGTCCGTGTGTATATACATAAAGATATAACTATATACATTCGTATTTAAACAAAACGGTTTGTTTATGTCAAACTCAGTAATCGCTGCCCTTTTTAAGTCACGCGTTTTATCAGCCCAGAAGTTGAATATACACTCAGACCTATGTATTGCACATACGCACGTGGGTGTATAACATATATATACACGTGTGTACATATAAATGTACAAGCCAAATAACATTTAAATTTTTCTATGAACACAAACCTAACAGTTTAACTTAAAATAACAGAAAATCTCGAGACAATTTTTTTTTACACGATATTACACATAATAACCGAATTATTAAACTTAAAAATAAAGTGTTTAATTACTACAAATTCAGACCTTATAATTACAAATTTCCCCACACTACATTTTCAAAAACAAACAAAATGGCTTGTCGCCCTGTGTAATAAAGGGCTTTCGTCTCACGAAAGTGTTAGAACTATTTCTCTAGTGAAGATAAACAGTATTTAAGTGAAGTCGGATTCTAACTGACTTTTACTTATTTATGGTTATGTACCGAGACAAGGCTAAATAAAACGACGGTTGAATTTAAGCCGCGTGGTTGTGCTTTTCAAACATCTAGCTCCAAAATCCAATTAAACCCCATTTAGCATTTTAATATGAAGTAATAATGAAAGAGAACTCACCTTTGGGAATTTCCATCTTGACCGTTAATTGTAATTCCAAGTTTGGTTTAAATAAATTAAAAATTTTTTAGGAGTTAATTTCCGAATATTAAAATATATGAAGAAAACTCAGTATTTGAATACAAATAAAGCACTGTATATACATAAATATACAGAGATGGGTTTATAGATGTGTGTGTGTGATATAAATACAAAATAAAGTATTAGTTGTGCGGCACAACGTTTGTTTTGAGAAAAAAAATTTTCTTTTTTTTAAATCTCCAACAAGCACTTTGGTAGGTGTGTGGTATAAAGAAAAGATTTTACTAGTTGCTTCTGGTAAGTAAATTTCTGTTACTGTGAATGTAACTGAAGCAGTTGTTAGTATTGTAAATAGTAGTAGTGTTTTTGTTGATAAGCGCCTTTGCTTGGCGAAGATTTTTGCAGAAGCGGAGGGAGATTCCGTAAATGTTGAGTGATTGCAACCGAGACACAATCTGAATATAAAGCAGCGAATGTTGTGAATTTGTAACAAGGAGTTTCTCTCTTTCTCTTACAACTGACAGTTAAAAGTAGAGAGGGAGGGAGGAGGAGGACGACGACATCGACAAGAATATAGAGAGAGGAGGAGGGGAAATGCGAAGAAAAACGATAGGCAGTAAGAAAGTGAGGGTTGCGTTTGAATATAGAGGAAGAGAGGCAAAGTGGAAAGAGAGAGGAGTAGAGTGAGAGGAGAACAAGGAAAAGGACGTTAGAATAAAACTGTGTTGTGAGCTGACCAATCAGATCATCCGACCAATCAAATGCACCTGATTGAGGAACAGTTGTAAAGAAAAACAAACGAAATTGTGAAAACAAAAACAACTAAATACTACTTTACTCCTTTCCCCCCCATACCTCCAATTACTACTACTACGCTTTATATCTCTCTCTCTCTCCCCCTTTATCTCTCTATCTATCTTTCGTTCCCTTTATTTTCATATGTCTGTCTTTCATTCTTTATGTTTATTGTGTCTCTCAATGTCGGTCCTTCTCACACACAGCTCTATCACTACTACCTTTAATACTAGCACAAAGTAAGCGCGCAAAAATAGTGTGTAAGTGGGAGAGTCGAGGACAAGAAATAGTACGAAAACCTCCAAAAGATCCCGATAGAAAAAGAAATAATCATATTCCCTCTACACAGTGTAACCCTTTATGTACCTTTTTGTCTCTCCCTAATGTATTCCCTCAAATTTTTCTAGTTCTAACTATCGCTCTTCGTTGCTGCACCTCTTAGTCTCTCCCTCTCTTCTTTCACACACACGCAATGTTTATATTGATTCGTTTTTCTTTCACAGACATCACACACACACATGGATGTGAGATACGTTAGAGCGGGAAAGTTGGGTCGTAGGCGGGAAAACCATCTCGGGGATATTTTTGTATTGTAAGTCTCGCTCTGTGTAAACACGCACACACATTTATCTATATATACCTACGTGTATATATATATATTTATATACAACGATGTATATATGTCTGTACTTGAAATATTTTTAAAAAACATTCCCTAACACGTTTTAGAACATATATCATTGTACACGTCTTACAATTTTTTGCTATTTGTCAGCCTTTACTATTCAGAATATATACATGTATACGCGCACACGTTTCCTTCTCTTATTTTTTTATTACGTATATTGAAAACTCTTAGTCGAGGTCGCAAAAACAAAATTAACAAATTCACCATCCAGAGATGCATGTTACAAGTAAAAATTACACTTTACGTTTAGATATACGTTCTCAGTGCCTGAATAATACGATGTGTATGTAAGGTCAGAGATGAACTAGAACGACTGTCTGTCATTCGAGGCCGAGATCGGGTGAGGATTTTGAGGTTTATTACATCAAGCTAGCGCCCCGCATATTAACACATTGCCAATATATTTTATCGAGTACGGAAGGATGAAATGCAAGGCTAACTTCGGTGAGATTTGAACTCAAAACCTGAGCCCAAACAGCTAATTACTGGAAGGCCTTTTTTTTGCCCAACATTTTAACTGCTCTGCCAACCCATATTGCACATCCATTTATAATTTTCATGTCGAGTTTTCATAATTTTACAATAAACTGAAGGATCGCTCAATCCATTTTGTAGAATACATTTATTCTTTTAAGAACTATGGTTGACAGTGACTACGAAGTTTCGGCTTTCCTCGAACTGTCCGATATATGAATATGTATACATGTATGTGTAACAACAGAACTATCCTTTGAAATACTGATGTCTGTACCAACCGGACTGATAACCCGCTTTTTTTTTTTGCCCCATTTTGTCACCCCTCCCCCTCTTTTCGCAACAATTTTCATTCCTTTGTTATTACAAATAATATTCACTCCTCGTAAAAGTATTTGTTTATTTTGCTAAGTTACATCCGTGTTGTAAAAAAAATAACACTTCTCTAAAATAAAAAAAAACATTATTATTACAAAAGAGGCGGGCAAAAATGCTTAGCGGCTTTACGTTATGAGTTCAAATTCCACCGAGGTCGACTTTACTTTTCATCATTTCGGGGTCGATGAAATAAATACTAGTTGGGCCTTGCGGTCGTTGTGATAAACCAGCACCCTCCCCTAAAATTCAAGAATTTGTGCCTAAAATAGAAAAATAATTCGAAAGAAATTTTATTCTATTAAAATATTATGAAGCTTGGTGCTGTCATATGATACCGTTTAGTTATTTATTAAAATCTGAACCTCAGCGGCGCGGTTTCGATTCACATGTGCGACTGGTTCGGGTGGTTATCATTTACCGAAATATTGGCACAGACAACTTTCATCTTCCATTCGTTTCTAACTGCGGGGGAAAAATGGGAAGGTTCCTTTCTTTAAAGTTCGAATTATGTGATTTCTGATTGACAGAGGCGGCCGCCAGGATCTAGTTTCGATTCAAGCTCGAAGCTAATTTCGTTTGTTTATATTCCAGCGAAGCTTTTCCTAAACTCATAACAATCGTGTAAAATAAATAACATCGGGTTAGTCACCTTTGTCGATTAGCATCTAAACATCACGCGCGAACGCACACACACGTGTGTGTGTTACATATACGTCTTTTGTCGTTTCAGTCGTTGCACTGAGGCCACGCTGGGGCATCGTCTTGAAGGGCTTAGTCAAACAAATCGACCTCAGTACTTATTTTAAAGACCGGTATTCATTCCATTGGATCCTTTACCCAAACCGCTAAGTTAAGGAAACGTAAACAAGCCAATACCGGTTGTCAATCAGCGGGTGGTAGACAGGCACAATGACACACATATCTATCTATCTATCTATCTATCTATCTATCTATCTATTTACACATACACACACATATATATATATATATATTTAATGCATTATGAAGTGAAAATTGGTCTAGGTATCGTTTATATATCGACATTTTAAATATAAACAAACGCAGACACACACTTATGAAGAGACAGCCAGGCAGTAAATACACGGACAACGTCGGAGATCGTCCGAACTGTTCGAGAGAAAACAGCCAAATTCCCTCAAACCATATTCTATTGCTGCTTTAATAAAAAGGACTTTATGGATACTAAACGGTATTGGTCACGACTAAAAGGCTTTTGACCATAAGGTGTGGTCACTTAGGGCCTATTTGGAATTCGACGTTTTTCTCTCTAATTTTTTTGTCTCTTTCTATTTCTTTATCTGTTTCTCTGTCTCTTTCTCTCCGTCTGTCTGTTTCTCTCTCACTCTTTCCTCGTCTGCTGTCACTTTCTCTCTCTCTCTCTCTCTCTCTCTCTCTCTCTCTCTCTCTCTCTCTCTCCCACTTTCCACTCACAAACACGTGTTCAAACATTCCAAACTTTATCGGGGTAAACAAAACATGATGAACATCACAACATCCAACTGTCCCTTATTCTACGTAATGTCACACGATTCCTCAGACTCGGTGCGTTAGCGATGGTGGGTGACGGGGCTGTTCTCAACAAAAGTGAGTCTGCGACCTAGCTTCTATTCCGTGTTGCAACCGCTTCACTTCATTCACGTCTAATTGCCTCCTGGGAAACTCTCGCTTACCATTCTATTTGGTTTCATTGAATAAATACGAGTCGGAGAAATTCTTGGTCTAGTTTCGAGTTTTCTTGAAATTCTTCCGATATGCATCCTTATTATATATATTTTTATTTATCTACACACACACACACACACAAAAAAGCTTTAACTTGTTTAAGCTTTAAAGATGCGGTCATACTGGGGCACCACCGTTGCGCGCGTGTATTTTATCTTAGTCTCTAAGTTTCTGTGATTGGACCGTGGCCATGCTGGGGCACCGGCTTGACGGGTTTTTCGTGAAACAAATCAACCCCAGTGCTTTTCTTTTTTCTTTTTCTTTTTTCTAACAAATAAATCTAGCACTTATTGTATCGGTCACTCATGCCGAACCGATAAGTTACGAGGACGCAAACAGACCAACACCAGTTGTCAAGCGGTATAGGGGTGGGACACAAAAACACATAAAGATATGTATGTATGTATGTAAACATGCTCATATCTCGCTTTACTCCAAACTTATAAACATTTCATTTCTGGAACAGGGGAGGGGGTTCAACTCTCAGCTAATTAGCTCGTTAATGAATGTCTATCAGAAATGCATGTCACACCATCTCATTCTTTCCATCTTTTCTTTGGAATTGTCTACGATTCAAGGCCAAAATTTACCGATATATGAGACTGCTTTACCCAATATCAGACAACAATAGAATTAATAACAGATTAAAAAAAATGATAGAATATAGATTACGAATGTGTGTGTGTGTGTGTGTGTGTGTGTGTGTAATGTTACGATTATTGCCATGGAAATTGGCAGAGCACCGGACAATTGCTTTAATGCTTTTATTCATAGGTCAGCTGGTTGAGAGCTAAAATAACTGAGTCCATCTGGTCATTCGATTCTGCTAGAAATAACAGCCAAAACTTTAATATCACTCACACACACTACTTGTCTTCTAATGATAAAGACATTTTAATAATTTAAGATAGGATGGTCAAACCTGGAACGCCTTTGATGATATGATCCACCCCAGCGGTGATGGGGGAGATTTCTAGCAACGTCAGAACGAAATGACGTGGTATTTAGTCACGATATTTTGCGTTCCGGGTTCAATTCCTGTCAGGTGAGCGAATCTATGTGCGTAATTTCTGAGGTTAATCTTAAATACCAATGAAAATTCTCAGGTCCATATATTCCTATCAGTTAAAACATTTATCCGTGTGCTTAGCATTTATATTATTGCGGTTTTAGCCCCAGGTTTGCCCGAATTGAGCAGACATGTAACCGAAAAGCGTTCCATCCGAGACTATTCCTGCCTGTTATTCAGACATAGAGTATCTTGGATTATATTCCTTATGCAACGGGACATTTTATTTAGAAAACCCCCCAACATATGATATAAGGGAGATTTGGCTGTTATTTCTAGCAGTCGAGGCAGCCACGTTATATTCAGTAGATGCATTTCTGCTGACAGTAACAATAGACGGTACAGCCAAGGTGTCGAAAACTAGGCTTCATTTTCCTTCTGTTTCACCACGAAACACACTAACATTGACACACATACACACGCTCAAACGCACAGATACACACACACACTCTAAAAAAGAACGGTTCTAGTTCGTCTCGTGTCACAGTTAGATCGTCTGGCTGGCCCTTTCATTGACAACATTCCCGCGCTTCTAAACTTGGCTCCTCTCCTTCGTTACGTGTGCTGTAGGTAGGGATGGGTGGTGGAGTTTTAACTACAAACATACATTGAAACGTAACGTTGCCTTTTACTCAGGAAACCAGCTCGGAAGGCAGCTTACCTTACAGATACAGGGTCGTTCACCCAGCTAGAAATAACAGCTGTATTTCCTCAAGTTACTTAGCTAACTGTCTTAAAAGGAAAGGACACAGTGTACAATTTCTTTATGGATGTCATGCTGGAGCCACCGACTTGAACTTTTTGTTGGTGGGAGAACTAACACATACTAACACATACACACCTTGGGAGAGGCATTATGCCGGTAATAAACACACGCACTGGTTCAGTCCTTTATTAATTTATATAGTCTTTTGTTAAATTATTTCATTGCACTCTTGCAATCTCTTCAGTAACTTGTCTCTCCACTTCCAATTTATTTTGAATGTATGATCTGGCGTTGTTTCGAAACTGTTCGGTATGAGCATGTGAGTGTGTGCAAGCTCGTATGTGTGCACGCTCATATGTGTGCACGCACTTATGTGTTCGTGCTTATATGTAAGTATGTGCGTCCATATGTGTGTGTGTAACAATTTCGTTTATATCAGATCAGATAGAGACTTTTTAATTAATTTATTTACGTTCATATATATATATGGAGTTTTTTTTGTATGGTTGTAAGATTCTTGATGCGAACGCGCGTTGAAACAGATTTTGATATAACTCGGGAGCGTCATTATGCCAATAATAAACACACGCACTGCTTATATTTTTCACTGCTTTAAATAATTCAATTGGCCGGCTAATTGATCAAATACTGTCTGATTAATTTGGTCAATCATTCAGGTCAATCAGTCAACCAGCAACGTTTGTCAAAGTAGAGATCTGGAGCAGAGAAGGCATGTCATTGAAGACGTTGCGAATGACAATAAAGGACCCTCGACAAACGTAGCTGATTGATCGAATTAATCAACCATTTGATTAATTATTTGGTTAAATAGCTAACCAACTGACGAATAATAAAGAAAGAAATTGAAGTAGTGCGTCGCGACACAACACTTTATGTGGGTGTGTTGAAAAATTATATAGAAGTACAAAAAAACGGAAAATACACGCAGACAATGTCGCCAAATTCTCATCAGTTATCGTTCAAAGGACCATAACAATTTCACACATTTAATATATATATACTTGTGTGTGTGTGTCAATCGATACGATTGGAAAGAAATGTATGAAAAGTTTTCGGACGGTCTTGATTCTGCACGCAGTGAAAGGAACCTTATATAACCTCGTCAGCAAGTTCTCGTACGGTCCTGTACGTTACCTGGACAGTGTTCTCTCACTTATAAAATATATGCAGCCTGATAAAGGAGAGAACAAAATTGATGAGCACATAATAAACTCACTGAACTAGCTGCTCATAGTTTGCGGGTAAAAAAAAAAAAAGAAACTCGCTTGCAAACATTTTAATTTCTTGAATGAAAAATAAACAAAATAATATTCGTTTGATCCGCACAAGCTAGTTTTCGGGAACGAATGTTAACGCTGAGTGGTTGAGCGAGATCGCAACGTCTTCATCTGAACTGGAATCTCAGGGTTACTCATTTACAGCCGAGTGAACTGAG
>NC_068991.1:63369841-63372256 GCF_001194135.2 Octopus bimaculoides
TAGATCACTTTGATTTCCTCAGTACTTGAGTGGTACTTGATTTATCGACTCCGAAAGGATGAAAATCAAAGCTGACCTCGACGGAATTTGAACTCAGAACGTAAAGACGGACGAAATATCTATTTCTTTACTGGCCACAAGGGGCTACACACAGAGGGAACAAACAAGGACAGACAAACGGATTAAGTCGATTATATCGACTCCAGTGCGTAACTGGTACTTAATTTATCGACCCAGAAAGGATGAAAGGCAAAGTCGACCTCGGCGGAATTTGAACTCAGAACGCAGTGGCAGACGAAATACCGCTAAGCATTTCGCCCGGTGCGCTAATGATTCCGCCAGCTCACCGCCTTTATATGAAAAAAGGTAATAATGACTTCCAATTTTACCATAAGGGCAGCAATTTTGGGGGGGAAGGGACGTATCGATTACATCGACCTCAGTGTTTAACTGGTACTTAATTTATCGACCTCGAAAGGATGAAAGGCAAAGGTCGACCTCGGCGGAATTTGAACTCAGAACGTAAAGACGAACGAAAAATGTCACTAGGAATCTTGCCTGGCGTGCTAACGATTCCGCCAGCTTGTCACCTTTATAGGAAAAAGTAATAATAATAATAATTAAACGTGATGGTCACGGCTTGATTGCTTTTGATCATAGAACTGCTCGATCAGAGATGACTTGGGGTTCAACAACAGCAACAAAAACCCAGGCCTACTACTACTACTACTACTACTAGACATACTGTATGTGGTTGGTCGACCTACAAGTAATAGCAGCATTTCGATTTCGAGAGAAGGTGGGGGCGAGGGTGGCGGAGAAGGAATAACTTATCGAGTTTGGAAGAATGTAAAGCATCGGTGACTTCAGTGGGAATTGAACTCGGGGTGCAATGTACCGGAGCAAACACCGCAAATCATTCGTCTAACATTCTAACAATTCCGACAGGCCACGACCCTGGACTGGTACTTTACTTTATCAATCCCAGGAGGATAAATGATAAAGTTCACCAGCGGGATTTGAACTCACAGCATGGAGGACCGGAACAAAATTAGTTAGGCATCCGACGGCTATAACGACTCTTCCATCCCGTCGCATTCACAAGAAAACGAATTGATTCTGTGGATCCTCAAACGCTAAGTTCATCTTTTATACTTGCTTGCTTCAGTGAAGACCTGGGTCATGCTGGAACAGCGACAAATCGATGTCAGTAGTTATTTATTTTTGAAGCCTGCTTTCTAATTCTATGGAGCCTGGTTTGCTAAACCGCAAATGTTACAGGGGACGGGAACAAACCAACACCGGTCATCACCTGATAAAGGTGCACACACACAGACACAGACACACACACGACAGGCTTCTGCACAGTTTCCGTCTACGAAATTCACTCACAAGTCGTTGGTTGACCTGGGCCTATTGTTGAAGACCGCGCAGTGGAATTGAAACTGAAACCACGCGCTTTCAAAGCGAGCTTCTTCAATTAAACATCGTTAATTGTTTACAGTTGTTTAGCTCCTCGTCGGCCCCTTTCGTATAAATCTGCGATCAAACGCTTCCAAATTGTGTAACAATTCTCATCATTTTGTTTTCCTTTGTTTTCGAGCTAAAAGGACGAAATATAATTTGAGAGAGATTTGGCTGTTTGCTCTACCCAGCAGGTCGAAAAACCACATAGAAAGAAGTTCTGTCTGTTTCTCTATCTGTTTGTCTGTCTCTTTCTCTCCGTCTGTCTGTTTCTATCTCTCTCTATCTCTCTCTTTCCCTCGTAGAAAGAGACATAAGCGAATATCGAACCTAGAATACCGACCGCTAAGAGACAGAAATACGCGCCAACACGAACACACAGACACAGAGAGAGAGAGCAAGAAAGAGCTACACACACGCATAGGCTGCAATAGCTTTGTGGAACGAACACACAGACACACTGAACAGTCAGTCAGTTAAGAGACCGGCAACGGAGAGTCATCAAGTGCGTGTGTGCGGTTTTCGTAAAGTAGTGTTTACAATGGAACGGACACACAGACACAAAGTAAAGCTGGCGTCGTGTGTGTGTGTTCGTGTGTTAATGGAACCGGGTTCGAAATGTAATTGGTGAAGGATTTTTTGACATTCAAGTGTGACATCCCCCCTCCTTCTGACTGTCTGTCTGTCACTCTCTCTCTCTCCGTCTATCTATCTGTCTCTTTCTCTTTCTTTCTTTCTTTCTTTCTTTCTTTCTTTCTTTCTTTCTTTCTTTCTTTCTTTTTCTTTCTCTTTCTTTATCTTTCTCTCTCTCTCTCTCTCTCTCTCTATCTGTCCATCATTGACTCTCTCTTTATCTCTCTCTCTATCTATCTATCTATCTCTCTATTTATCTGTCCATCATTGTCTCTTTCTTTCTCTTTCTCTCTCTCTCTCTCTCTCTCTCTCTCTCTC
>NC_068991.1:63372266-63373176 GCF_001194135.2 Octopus bimaculoides
TCTCTCTCTCTCTCTCTCTCTCTCTCTCTCTACCTATCTATCTATCTGTCCATCATTGTCTCTCTTTCCTTCTTTCTTTCTCTCTCCCACCTCTCCCTCTCCTTCCTCATCTATGTATATGAATATATACAAATATACGTATGTATATGTATAGAAACATATATACATGTGTGTGTGTGTGTGTGTATACGAGGTCTAATCAATAAGTATGCAGACTGTTGCTATAGTAACGAAGCTAGAGCATGCAGAGTGAAGCCTCTTGGCACAGATTGACCATAAACGCTGTTGTGCATGTGCACTAAGTTCGATATTGACGGACGTTCCGGGAGACCCGCAACCAGCAGAACTGAGAAAAACATTGCAGCTGTGAGGGGAAATTGTTGAATCACCATCCGTGAGTTATCAGAGGATGTGCAGATTAGTTACGGTTCAGTTCAGTCCATTATCACAGAAGATTTGGGTATGAGACACGTGTCTGCCAAGTTTGTGACCGAAAAGACACTCGGGTTTCAGTTGCACAAGATCTGAGAACGATGAAAACATTTTTGAAAACATTGCGTAGGTCTCTGAGCAGGTATTGCCAAGCTTTTGGCAAAATTTGATGCAAACTCTCTCCTCGACTTTTTCTGTCATGGTCAATGCTCCGATCACACGCTACACACCTTCCTTCCAAGCACCGCTGTAAACAGAAGAAGTGAGCTAGAACCTTAAAACTTAGTGCGCATGCTCAGTAGGTTTCAAGGTCAATCTGTGCCAAGCGGCTTCACTCTGTGTACTTTAGTTTTGTTATGGCAATAGTCCAGATAGTTATTGATCAGCCCACGTACATACACACACACACACACACACACACACACACACACACACATATATATATATATATATATATATATATATATATATATATATA
>NC_068991.1:63373647-63374417 GCF_001194135.2 Octopus bimaculoides
AATAATAATAATAATAATAATAATAATAATAATAATAAGAGCACTCAGAGAGTGCAAACCTCCGCCAAGGCAACACCAACGTCCTCTCAACGATTAGCCGGAGATGTTTTTTTTTTAAATGAGAATATCTGAAATAGAAGTTCTCAGATCTTGTGCAACTGAAACCCGAGGGTCTTCTTGGTCACAAACTTGGCAGACACGCGTCTCATACCCAAATCTTCTGTGATAATGGACTGAACTGAACCGTAACTAATCTGCACATCCTCTGATAACTCACGGATGGTGATTTGACAATTTCCCCTCACAGCTTGAAATGGTAGAGTTACTTTTATGAAGGTATAGTAGTGCAGTCAAGAAGTTTACTTCGCAACCACACTGATCTACAATCGAACCTACTGTGCATCGCTCTTAGTAGGAAATATTTTTTTTTGTCTTCTGCCGCAAACATCTTGTTGACCAATGCCTCGTGAGTGGAATTTAGTTGACCAAATCTATCTGAAAATCACACACACACACAGACACACACACAGATACACACACACACACACACACACACACACACACACACACACACACACACACACATATCTATATAGACAGACAGACAGATAGATAGATCGATAGATAGATAGATAGATAGATAGATAGATAGATAGATAGATAGATAGATAGGTACGACGGGCTTCTTTCAGTTTCCATCTACCAAATCCACTGACATAGGCTTTGGTCGGCCCGAGGCTATAGTAGAAGACACCTGCTCAAGTGTTATA
>NC_068991.1:63374973-63375781 GCF_001194135.2 Octopus bimaculoides
ACACACACACACACACACACACACACACACATGTATATTCTTTTATTCTTTCACTTGTTTCAGTCATTTGACTCCGGCCATGCTGGAGCACCGCCTTGAAGGGTTTTAGTTGAACAAATTGACCCCAGGAATTATTTCTTAAGCCTAGTACTTATTCTATCGATCTCTTTTGCTGAATCCCTTAGCTACGGGAACGTAAACATACCAACACCGGTTGGAAAGCGGCGATGGGGGGAACAAACACATACAAACACACACAGATATACGATGGGCTTCTTTCAGTTTCCATTTACCAAATCCGCTCACAAGGCTTTGGTCAGTCCGAGGCTATAGTAGAAGACACTTGCCCAAGGTGCCAGGGAGTAGGATGGAACCTGGATCCATGTAGTTGGAAAGCGAGCTTCTTACAACATTGCCAAGTCGTATATATATACAACAGACTTCTACAGTTTCCACGTACCAAAATTACTCACAAAACATTCGTCGACTCGGGGTTATAGTAGAAAACACTTGTTCAAAGTGCCGTGCCGTGGAACTCAACCAGAAACCACGTTGTTGCCGAATGTACTCCTTCCGTGAAATTCAATGAGAAGGCATTGGTTGATCAGAAGCCATAGTAAAAGACACTTGCCCGAGATGCCACGCTGTAGGACTGAACCCCAAATCACATTGTTGCGAAGTAAGCTTGTTAACCACCCAGCCATGTCTGGACCTATGTTAGTAAGAGTATTTAAATAAAAAACCGCATACACACACACACACACACACACACACACACACACACATCTTATAAATATATATATATATA
>NC_068991.1:63376734-63380201 GCF_001194135.2 Octopus bimaculoides
AACTCTCGACAGGAAAAGATCCAGTTTTGATTTGAAAACACCTACATCCACTTCGTGTAGGTCCCTCAAGCTCTTTGGGAGAATATTAAAAAGCTGTGGGCTCCTGAAACCCAGGCAATTGCAGTAACTGGTCCTGAAGCGCGATGGTATTGCTGGGATCTTTGGCACTGTGCAGTGGTGACCCGTTCTGGCATTGGTGTAGCTTTCAATGCCAAAATTTGGCACAATCCCTTCCAGGATCTTCCAGATTTATATTACTGCATATCTCTCCCGCCTTCGCTCCAGGGAGTAGAACCTTAGCTGTTTCAGCCTTTCCCAGTAGCTGAGCTGTTGCAATGAGACGATCTTCTTTGTGAAGCTTCGCTGGATTGCTTCAAGATCCACTGCTAATTTTACACTGTGGGGTGACCATAGCTGAGGCAGTAGTCCAGGTGGCCGAGGACGAATGTCCTCCAGAGGACCAACATAGTTTCTTTCTCTCTGGTTCTGAACAGTCTCAAGATCCAGTGAGTTGTCTGCACTTTGTCGCCATCCTGGTAATGTGCACTTGGAAAGAAGTGTCATCATTCATGTCGATACCCAGGCCCCGCACTGATTTAGGCTCTGTGGGCCAGTATACCCTGTCAGTTTTATATTCAGTGATGGACGCTGGTAGCGCAGGGGTTGGAAATTTTCAGCATTAAACTGCATACTATTGTCCTCAGCCCATCTGTAAATTGAGTCCAACTCCAGCTGCAGACGTGCAATATCGTTGGGGTTCTGTATTTTCTGCGAGACTTTCATATCGTCTGCGTAGCTAGCAAGGATGGCTATCCGGGCAGCTGAGGGCATATCTGAGAGGACCACTACGGAAAGCAGTGGTCACAAGAGAGTGCCCTGTGAAACACCACTCACTATTTGTGTTTTTTTTAGAGGTGGCGCCATTGGCCTCTACAGTCTGACCTCTATCTTTCAGGAAGTCAGGTAAACCACTCTCCAAGTTTTCCAGCTATGCCGAGATTTGTTTCATATATCATGATCCACTTTATCAAAATCTTTTGCAAAGTCAAGGCATATTGCATCCACATTTGAGTTGTTGAGTAACTGCCTCAACACCCAGTCATAGTGCTGTAAGATCTGGGTCAGGCAGCTTCAACCTGGTCGAAAGCCATGCTGGGTATCACTCAGCAAGTCATTTTCTTCAAAGAATGCGATTAATTTCCCTCTGACTATCCGTTCCATGACTTTGCTGATGTGTGGAGTCAGAGGGATAGGCTTATAATTTTTGGCATCTGCTTTCTCCTTTATGGATTGGGCATATTATTCCCTCCTTCAGTTTGCTTGGCAGCCTGCCATTTGCAAGAAAGCTCTGGAAGAGAATCTGTAGTAGTTTTGCCAAGGCACACTTACACAATTTGAGGCGGATTGCTGGGAAACTATCCTTTCCCTTCTGTCTGTTTGCAGTATGGTAATATTTTGGTACGTTTACTTCTGCATCTTCTGTATCAGGGATCAGATGAGTTTCCACGAGTGCTATGCATACGGCTTGATTACATGCAGCAAGATCTCTCAGGAAAAATATTTTGCTTTTGTTCTTGTGATGCATCAGGCCGCCACTATTTAGTAAAAATAGTGGCTTGACGACTGTGCAGGCGTTAGGGGAGGCCATCCCGTGTCTGTTGCTTGTGGTGGTCTTACGCAGTGGTGGGAAATGTTCCGTGTTTGTGCTTGATGTAGCCAGGTCAGCTGCTGCAGAATCTTTTGCACTATGCACAATAAAGACTCTTGCTCAGCTGCTGCCTTGTGCATAACATTTGAAGAGTGCATTGCATTTGTACACTTTCTCTTTGGAGACGATTGGTGCCTTTCCTCGGGGAAGTATTTCTCCTTAAGGCCCCTGCAGTTTTGGCGGGGTTTCGGGTGAACAAATCGGTAGTTTGTACCATTTCCCCCATGCCAATTGCAGGTAATTTTTTTTCTCTCTTCTAGGGTCTCAGATTCCATTAGAACCTCCATATTTGAGTTGTTTTCTGTTTCTTGTTTGATGGTTTTGGGTTTCGGTTTTAGTTGTTTTATCTTTTCCTTTTCCTTATTATTATTTACTATTTTTTTTTACCTTCATGACCTTCTGACTCGGAGTTCAAAATTTAAAAAAAGAAAGGAAAAGAAAACAACTAAAAGACAAACAAACAAAAATAACCAAACCGGAAAAAAGAAAACGAAAAAAGAAAGAATGTTGTTGAGAAATATCGTGGCCGTTGGCTAAAGAGGCAAGTAAATCAAAAGTGACCATCAAATGGACGGACAATACTATTGTCCAAATAATTCTATAGTATTATCATTTAAGTACCATTTAACAATTTTATTATTAATTTCGCATGTATTTATTTGTGTGAAGTGGTCAAGCTGTTATTCGAGATATTTGGAATATTTTCCTATCTTTCAATGACCAAATGACCGCAAGGGATGTTTTACACACACACACACACACACACACACACACACACACACACAAAACATCAGCTATAGTTACTACTACTGCTGCTGTCACCATCAGCACTGTAGGGGTACCTTCGTCAGCATAATAAACAACCATGACGATTACTGCTACCACCAGCACCACCCGTCATCACCACCACCACTATCACCACTCTCACCATCGCCATCATCATCATCATCAGCATCGTCGTTGTCACTACTACTACTACTACTACTACCACCATTACTACTACTACTACTACTACTACTACCACTACCACCACCACCACCACCACCACTACTACTTTTTTCCCAAGCAATACTGACATAACTACCACCAGCATCATTATCAGCAGCAGCACTTCATCCGCTAACACCATTGCTATGAGCAATACTGACACAGTTGTGGTGGAAGAGTACAGCAGGGTTCGCCACTATCCCCTGCCGAAGCCTCGTGGAGCTTTAGGTGTTTTCGCTCAATAAACACTCACAATGCCCGGTCTGGGAATCGAAACCGCGATCCTATGACCGCGAGTCCGCTGCCCTAACCACTGAGCCTTTGCACTTCCACCACCTATACACAAATGTATAAAAAATTCATAATACACAAAAATACAGATAGTTTTTTTTTTATATAAAATATAGATTTCAAATTTCAGCACAAGGCTAGCAATTTCGTGGAGTGTGTGGAAAGTAAGTCGATTACATCGACCACAATGGTCTAATTATACTTATTTTAACGACTCCGAAAGGATGCAATGCAAAGCCAGTCTTGGCAGAATTTGAACTCGGAACATAAAGACAGACAAAATACTGCTAAGCATTTCGCCCGGCGGGCTAACGTTTCTATTAGCTTGCCGCCTTCTCTAATAAACATATTCCTTTTTAATCTATGCACAAGGCCCGAAATTTTGGGGGAGGGGGCCAGTCGATTAGATCGACCCCAGTACGCAATCGGTACTTAATTTATCGACCCTGAAAGGATGAAAGGCAAAGTCGACCTCGGCGGA
>NC_068991.1:63380332-63382489 GCF_001194135.2 Octopus bimaculoides
CCGCTAAGCATTTCGCTCGGCGTGCTAACGATGATTATTTCTTTACTACCCACAAGGGGCTACACACAGAGGGGACAAACAAGGACAGACAAACGGATTAAGTCGATTATATCGACCCTAGTGCGTAACTGATACTTGTTTAATCGACCCCGAAAGGATGAAAGGCAAAGTCGACCTCGGCGGATTTTGAACTCAGAACGTTGTTCTCGGGGGAGATTCTGAGTGACACAGAATGTGACAAGGCTGGCCCTTTGAAATATAGGTACAACAGAAACAGGAAGCCTCGTGGAGCTTTAGGTGTTTTCGCTCAATAAACACTCACAGCGCCCGGTCTGGGAATCGAAACCGCGATCCTACGACTGCGAATTCGCTGCCTTAACAACACAGCCACTCCTGCGCCTATAAATATATCTAAAGCAAAATTTCTTTTCATGGACCCTTAAAATACTGAACCCCCCCACCCAATTTTCTATTTTGCTCGCGTGGACCCCAGAATTCTTACGAGAAGATGCTGAAAAGTCCCAGGCTTTGACCACACACCCATGCCTGCGCCTATATACACTGGTACAATGCTTCGAAATTCTCTTACAATGCATCGGTTGGCTCTGGGATATTGTAGAAGACAGTTGCGCAGCGGGATTAAATACGAAACCACGTGGTAATGAAGCGAAATTTTTAACCACACAGACTTGCTTGCGTCCTTGATGACCAAATGATTAGAGTGTTCGAATCATGGCCAAACGCCCTTGACAGGCGGTGGATGAGCCAGAGAAGCTCACTCAGCCATGGTAGAATGAATTTAAATAATTCAATGGGATGGTCATACCGTTGTCCCTAATTATTACAATTTAAATACCATTTATCAGTTACTATTTTTTATTTCTTTTGTGGGATGTATTTGAGCGAAGTGGTCAAGCTGATTATTCGACATATTTCAAATATTTTCTCGTATTTCAATGACCAAATGACCGTTTTGGTGTCACACACACAATAGCATCTGCTGCTGCTGCTGCTACTAGTATTATTACTACCATCACCAGTATCACCAAAAACCACGGCGATGATCACCACCACCGCCACCACCACTATCATCATCATCATCATCATCGTCATCGTCATCATCATCATCATCATCATCATCATCATCATCATCACCATTGTCGTCGTTGTTGCGATCATTATCATCATCATCATTAGTATCATCATCGTCACCATCACTACTACTACTACTACTACTACTACTACTACCACCATCACCACCACCACCACCACCACCACCACCACCACTACCATATAGACCACTTCCTCCAAACCATTTTAAATAAACCAAAGAAACCACAACTTTCAAACACATTTACCCAATGTACAACCGTATCGATAAATAAATTCCATAAGTAAATTACAACCCCTCCTAAATACGTAACTAAACAGCAACAAATCTATTAAGTCATACAGAGCAATTCTGAGGCAGTCTTTGAACCACATTTTCGGTTTATGTGCTGGTCCCCTACCATCTTCCAGCTCACCATACAAAAGTTTTTGGGGAAGTCTTTCATCATTTATTCTCATCAGATGTCCACCCCCACCTCAAACAACTTTACAGAATCATTGATTCTACACTCCTACTACCACATCTCTCAAGTAACTCCACATCATTCATTGATGACCACTTTCCAATTTATCCCCACAAATTTCCTATATTTCCAATATGGATGATATCGCTTCAAATACCATAAATGCCTACGTTAAACAACCCAGATCTTACTTCCATATAGCAACGATGGCAGAACACGTGCTATAAACCCTAACTTTAATTTGGAAAGATATACTATACACACGCACACTCACGCGCGCACACACACACACACACACACACACACACACTCTTTTACTTGTTTCAGTCATTTTGACTGCAGCCATGCTAGAGTACCACCTTAAAGGGTGTTGGTCGAAGAAATCGCCCCCAGGACTTATTCTTTGTAAGCCTGGTACTTATTCTGCCGAACCGTTTATTTTGCCGAACCGTTAGGTTACGGGGTGGGGTCATAAACACACCAACATCGGTTGTCAAGCGATGGCATGGACACACACACACACACACACAAATATATCCATACATACATATACATATATATATATATATATATATATATATAC
>NC_068991.1:63386471-63388074 GCF_001194135.2 Octopus bimaculoides
CTGCCTAACCCTAACCCTAACCCTAACCCTACTGCCAATATGCTTCAGCCATTTTTTGACAAGGAAATAATAATTTTATCACCGCCAGAATTGTTTGAGAATCGTTTGTTTACATAGTCAGCACTTACTGTATTCGGCTGAATGGACGTCAGTCATTGGTTGAAATTACAGAAATACAACTTTAACATGAAATAACTTGCGATGTACGTTTTTTTTGTTAAGGAGACTAAGAGAAAAAGATGTTTTATATGACACATTCTACCAGTGTCCCAGGTTTCAAAGTGTTTCGTTAAGAAAATACTGGTGCTCCCGTTTTGAACTAGATCCTATCTGTGTATGTGCCTTCGTGTTTGTCCCGCACCACCGCTCGACAACTGGTGTTGGTTAGTTTACGTCCCCGTTACTTAGAGATCAATAAAGTATTAAAAAAACACAAAAAAAAACAAGTACTGAGATCGGTTGAGGTTCGCCTAAATCGGATCTTTTCTGAAAATTCCAAAAAATAAAAAAGTCATGAAGAGTTATATGTTGTGCGTAAAGCGGAAGTTGATTTATTTACAGTTTCATAGTAAAATACGTCAAGCACACGACAGTTTCCAAATCTTGTTTTCTGGCTTGGTGAAAATTACCAAACTTTAAACCTTTATAACTTCTTAAAAAAAATTTTCTGGTAAAAGTGAAATATCTCCTGAGATTCAGCTTGGGAAAATACATTAATGTACCAAAAGTCTTTTAAGCTACTGCCCCAGAATGGCTGCTGTCCAAGTAGAATATAAAATATATAGTGTATACATCTATATATGTACATATAATAGGGTAATGAATGACAATGGGATTGCACCTAGAAAGTTACCCTCCAAGGCACAAGTCCGGTCAAGGTTGTTTATGGAAGAACAGCAGTCACCCATGCATACCAGCCTCCCTTCTCCTCACCACTGCTGTTATCCGAGGGAAAAGGCAAAGGCTGATGCAGCTTGGCACCATTGCAAGTCATTTCTACGGCTGAGTGAACTGGAGCAACGTGAAATAAAGTGTCTTACTCAAGAACACCCCGGTCCTGGAATCGAACTCTCTACTTCATGATAAGTGAGCCTGACGCACTAACCACTGAGTCATGCGCCTTCAAGTACATATAACACTAAATTTATATCAGCCAATGTGTCATTTTTGTTTATAAAAAGTCGGGCGTAAGTTGAAGGAATTTGCTGCTATTACTAGCATGTACAGACGTTCCCGCATTGGCTCGTGATATCAAGTGTATATATTTCCTGGTTGAGTGCTTCACGTGGATTCTCCAGTTGACGATCGCTCATTAATTGCCTATTGTTATCGATGTCAAAATACCAGGGGGTCAGTAACATTTAGAGATAGCGGCGGGTTAAAGTTCAAATGGAAACAACATTAGCTGCCCTCGTGCGTTTCGTTATGTAGGTCAGATTACACACTCACTCTCCCTTTTCTTTCTTTCTTTCTTTCTTTCTTTCTTTCTTTCTTTCTTTCTTTCTTTCTTTCTCCCCCTTCTCTCTCTCTCTCATTTCATTTCTTATTTTATTGTATTATCAATTGTTTTATTAAAGCAATCAAGGAATCATTAACTAAACAT
>NC_068991.1:63390257-63391327 GCF_001194135.2 Octopus bimaculoides
TGGCTGAAAATTCTGAAAATTATCAAACTTTGAACACCTGTAATACTTACGCAAAATTTTTCTGGAATAAACGAATAACAAATTCGGATTCAGCGACAAAAATTACATCTGTATGATACATTGAAATTTTTTTTTAAGATTTCGACATGCACTGACGATAACCAAAAAGATCCGTGTTCAGTCCCACTACGTGGCACCTTGGAGAAATATTTTCTACTATAGCCTCGGGCCGATCAAAGCCTTGTGAGTGGATTTGGTAGATGGAAACTGAAAGAAACCCATCGTATATATATGTGTATGTGTGTGTGTATGTATGTGTGTGTGTGTGTGTGTGTGTGTGTGCGCGCGCGATAGTCCCCCACCACCGCTTGACAACCTGTGCTGGGTTCTTTAGGTCTCCTAACTTAACGGTTCGGCAAAAAAGACCAAAAGAATAAGTGCCAGGCATAAAAAAGGTACTCAGATCTATTTATTCGACTAAAACCCTTCAATGCAGTGCCCCAGCATAGCCACAGTCTATTAACTGAAACACGTAAAAGATATGTATACACACACACACAGATACACACACACACAGATACACACTCACACGCACGCACATAAAAGAAAATAGATATACTCACTATTAAACCTACCATCACACAAAACATACACACTTAGAGATAATCACACACACACACACACATACACACACACACGCATATGAATACACATACTCAGACAAACACACACACACACACACACACACATACACGCACTTATATACACATACTCAGACAAACACACGTGAACACACACGCACGCACATATATACACATACTAAGACAATCACACACACGTGAACACACACACGCGCGCGCACACACACACGCACACACAATCACACGCACGCACATATATACACATACTCATACAAACACACACACACACACACACACGCAAACGTCCACGGATATACTCAGCCTACGCTCACACACTCAGTCGCTGAACTGAAAGTCAATGATTTCAAAGTAAAGATGAAAGGAGGAGGAGGAGGAGGAGAAAAGGAAGATGAAGAGGAAAGGAGCAAC
>NC_068991.1:63391427-63392049 GCF_001194135.2 Octopus bimaculoides
CCTCATATTTAGATGAATTCAGATATCCATAATAACTCTACTTAAAATTACAGTGATTAACTGAACGCTATTAAGTTTGTTTTAAAAAAAATGTTAGAAGACATAACACCAAAGGTAGCCTATAGAAAGAGGAGGGATAAAGGAAAGAAAAAATCCAAATAAATGAGAAGTATATAACTATATGTGTATTAAATAAAACCATATAGACTTGGAAAAAGATACATCTAGTGAATGTGAAATGTAAGAAGAAAATTAATGTTTAAATTATATATAATGACAGATATCACTTATATGAACTAAAGGTGTGTTTCTGCGAATGTTTACATCGGTATGCACGCTCTATAACCATGTTTACAAGGGGATTTATAGGAAAAAAAAAAGTTCAGAATTACAGAGAAGACAGAATTCCTTGCCTATTTCATAAGGTATCGAGATTGAGAGAATCAACCGTCAATTTCTGTTAAAATGTCTTATTGACGCGTTTCATTTCTTCATTTCTCTGAAGAGAAGATTACATTGTTTTACACCATTTCATTCCTTTGGAATAATACCAGTGATATCTTCGAAACATGTGTCGGAAGTAAACATATATATATATATTCACCTCCTTTGGAACCTGTTC
>NC_068991.1:63392734-63393579 GCF_001194135.2 Octopus bimaculoides
AACTGGTACTTATTTAATCGACCCCGAAAGGATGAAAGGCAAAGTCGACCTCGGCGGAATTTGAACTCAGAAAGTAAAGACAGGCGAAATACCGCTAAGCATTTCGGTCGGAGTGCTAACATTTCTGCCAGCTCGCCGGGGGCGTAAAGCTTCTTACCACACAGCCACGCCTGCGTTTATAGTTGTATATTTTATTTTATTTATAATTATTTTGTTTTGTTTAAGATACATTCTACAATGTTAGCCCCGTAAATTCTCAAAATGCCCGCTCTGAACACTGACACGTTCTTGGGAGTCTATCAGTTACACAGCCATACTGTTAGCCTACTTTTACAATAAAAATATACAAATGTTAGCCTACTTTTGCACCACTCTGTATATGTACAAACACATATACAAATACATTCACCCTGGATGTACATGCACATACCTACGCACACACATATAAGCATATTCACTCGTATATACACGCGTAGATCTATAAAGAGTACACACATAGGAAGATATAAACTTACGTACATTCGTTTGTGAGTCCAAAGATAGATAGATATCCGTCAGTGCAATGCTAGCATGAGGTTCTCTGTATTGTGAGTTAGGGCAGTGAGGATGCTGCGTCTGCGGGACAGAAGTGGGTGAAGGTCACTTTCTTAGCGTGTAAGCAGCGTGCAGTCCGTTCAGTTAATTCAGTAATTACTATTTCCCCATTGATAGCCAGGGATTCCTCCGAGCACAATCCACGCCTCCTAGAAAGTGTATTTTGTGTGTGTGTGTGTGTGTGTGTATGTATGTGTGTGTGTATGTATGTGTGTATATATATATATATATATATATATATATATATATAT
>NC_068991.1:63394833-63400471 GCF_001194135.2 Octopus bimaculoides
ATATATACGACAGACACTATATATATACACACACACAACGTATGTACATCCACGCATGCACGAAACTCTCGACCAATGAGTCACTTTTGTAACTTCTGTCGATTAAATTATTTTTATTAACACACGCTCTCACATACGCACGCGCGCGCGTGCATGAAAACACACATATAGTTAGATAGATAGCTTTTTAAACACACACACATACGCATTTCTAAGGAGAGTTCTCAACAGTTTTGACTTCGCTAAGACACCGATTTAATAAATAAATGAATGCGTTAGCGGTATACAAACATTTAGTACCAATATACATTTACGACATCCAAAATTGAAATTCCAGACAAATATAACACGGCACAAATTTTACAGGTCGCATTTACAGATATTCACCGTCTCTTCGTTATTTCTAACTTCCTGTACAAGGCGTCATTCCAACATCAAGCATGGTCTTCCTAGAGAATGATTCGGTATGTCATTTCAGTTTGTTTGTTTAGTTGATTTCACCTCTAAATATAAAACTTCTGTTAGTAGAGCTAATTTATATTGTGTTAGACTAAATCCTGATATTGCTTTTGGTTCTAAATTATAAAGAATTTCTAGCACATATTTTCGAACTTCGACGCTAATTACGTTTCCAGTTTTGTTTTAATTATCACAAAACAGACTCAAAGTCTTTCTTCACAATTGTTGTAATTTCATTTTGAAGGTAACTATGGGATAATAAGTTATATATATATATATGCATATATATATATATCCCTTTGTATGTTTAGCACCTGCTTTGGATTATAGAGAATAATTCGTGTCACAAAAATTAATTAAAAAAAACAAACAAACATTTATTTTAAATAACCAAACTTAAGAATTTAAGTAAATGATGTAGATAATCGTTATTTGATAAATAATAATAATTGTTTTTTTAGATTTGTATAACATCATAAAATTATACCTATATGTAATTATATATAATTTCCACAGCAACATATGGTTTAATTTATTTGAATCCTGATAGCAGCCACGAGTTCATTCTCAACACCTTTCCGTGTTTAATTAGATATTTTGTTTTGGGCTGTTGGTGAGATGTGTCTAGAAATAAGTTTCGATTCTCGGTTGTAGCTATTTCACTTATATTGTCTACGTTCAATTCTCTGTTCTAGCTATTTCAATCGGATTGCTTTCGGGAAAGGCCTCAATGCCGTGACTTCTCATTTTCCTTTCACCATTAAAAACACGCGGTCTAGTAAGCAAAATGTCCAATACTTTCTTCTAATAAATATTTTGTCACTTCATCAAATTTACTTCTGCAAATTTTATGTTGTCAGACGCTTAGAAGATGGGCGGGGACGAACATTTTCCTAATTTCGCACAATGTCACAAATCTGTAGCAGTAGAAAGTCTATTGAATCAACATTTCGTTGATTCTAGAAGAATTTGAACTTAAAATATGGAATGATTTAACTAAATATTGTAAGGCGGGGATCTCCAACCACGGGGCTGCTAACCAGTCCCGGGTCGTAAATTATTTGGTACCGGGCCGCACAGAAAGAATGTTTTTAGATTTTATTGACTATCGCAGTATGCAGGATGCGGTAAGAAGTTTGCTTTCATAACAAATTGTTTTCGGTTTCAATCCCATTACGTGGCACCTTGGGCGAGTGTCATCTATCCTAGCCTCGGACCAACCAAAGCTTTGTGAGTGGATTTGGTAGACAGAAACTGAAAGATGCCCGTTGTGCGTATGTGTGTGTGTGTGCGTGTGTGTCATCATCCTTTAACGTCCGTTTTCCATGCTGGCATGGGTTGGACGGTTTGACTGAGGTCTGGAAAACCAGTGGCTGCACCAGGCTCCGATCTGATTTGGCAATGTTTCTACAGCTGGATGCCTTTCCTAATGCCAACCACTCTGAGAGTGTAGTAGGTGCTTTTTACGTGCCATCGGCATGGGAGCCAGTCAGGTAGGCCTGGCATCGATCATGTTCAGATGGTTCTTTTTACATACCACCGGCACAAGAGCCAGTCAGGGTATACAGTGGGCACTGGCCACAGCTTCGATATTGGTTTCACTTGACTCAACAGGTCTTCTCAAGCATATCATATTGCCCGACATATCAAAGGTATTCTTAACAGGGCCAGACATGCGTGGCTGCGATCTCACTTTAGTTGCTGGATCTTCTCAATCACAGCATATCTCCAAAGGTCCTGGTCTCCTGTTATTGCCTCTGTGTGGCCCAATGTTCGAAGGTCATACTTCACCCATCCCATGTCTTCCTGGGTCTACCTCTTCCATAGGTTCCTTCTAGAGTTAGGGAGTGGCACTTCCTCACACAGCCGTCCTCATTCATATGTAACATATGACCATACCAGCACAGATGCCTCTCTTGCACACCACATTTGATGCTTCTTTTGCCCAACTTTTCTCTCAGGACACTTAAGCTTTGTCATGTAAGCACACTGACACTACACATCCAGCGGATCATACTAGCTTCATTTCTTTGAAGCCTACGCATATCCTCAGCAGTCATGGCCCATGTTTCACTGCCATGTAGCATGGTAGTTCACACACATGCATCATACAGTCTCCCTTTCACCCTGAGCGAGAGGCCCTTAGTTGCCAGCAGAGGTAGGAGCTCCTTGAACTTTGCCCGAGCTATTCTTATTCTAGTCGCTACACTCTGAGAGTAGCTACCCCCACTACAGACTTGGTTGCCTAGGTAGTGGAAACTTATTAACTACTTCTAGTTTCACCCCCTGAAGGGGGTTGTGATTTGACAGCCTTCGTACTTACTAAGACTTTGGTTTTTGCTAGGTTGACCCTAAGGCCCTTTAATTCTAGACCTTGCTTCCACACCCTAAACTTCATCCCCAGTTCTGGCAGTGACTCTGCTTATTAGAGCAAGGTCATTAGTACATAGAGAAGCTCCCAGGGGCAGCCTGTCTTGAATTCCTCTTATTGCCTGGAGGACTATAATGAATAAGAGGGGGCTGAGGAATGATCTTGGATGAACCCATACTTTTACTCAGAATTCTTCACTATACTCATTGCCAACCCTCACCTTACTGACAGCATCCCTGTTCAGGGCTTGTACAGCTCTTACCAACCACTCGTCTCTCCCCAGTTTCTGCATTGTGCCAATCTTCAAAACCAATGTTTATAAGAATGTTAACTGAGGAAATCTATAGTGATTCTGTACAATATGTTTTACTGGAGTCGACTTCAGTCTTCAACTTTCTGTTACCATTAACATAAGTCATAGATACCAGTCACTTTGACTGAGTCCCTTCTTGTGCCAAAGTTAGAAATTATCATTGGCAGAGTTGGTAGAACGTTGCACAAAATACCTTGCATTATTTGTTTTGGCTTTTAATTTCTGAGTTCAAATTCCAACCAAGGTTGAATTTTACCTTTCATTCTTTTTGGGTCAATAAAATAAGTACCAGTTGATTACTGGAGTTCTTGTCATTAATTTACTCTTTCCCTAAAGTTGCTGGCTTAGAAACCATTATTATTATTATTATTATTACCAAGACAGTGAGTTGGCAGGATTGTTAGTACATTGGGAAATATGCTTAGGGGTATTGCTTCTTGTTCTTTACATTCTAAGTTCAAATTCTGCTGGAGATGACTTTTCCTTCTGTTCGGACCAATAAAATATGTACCAGTCAAGTACTGGGGTTGACGTGATTGTCTAGCCCCTCCCTCCAAATTTCAGGCCTTGTGTCGATATTAGAGATAATCATGACCAGGCCTGTGGAGTCGGAGTTGGAAACAATTAAGGGGTAGCTGGAGTCGGAGTCGGTAAAAGTATTCTGACTCATAATATCTTTATTCTTTAATATCAACCAGTTATAACATATAGGCCTACTCAAAGTACAAGTGTATGCATATGCTTTATGCGATATGTAGACCACAATCACTTAATTACATAAAGAGGAGCTGGAGTCTGGGCCGGAAATAGTACAGGAGTCGGAGTCGAAGTTTTTTGTTTCAACTCCACAACCCTGATTATGACTTCCAAAAGGTCAGTGCTGAACACAGGATTTCTATAGAATTAAGCAGACGAGGAATGACTCTTTTTGGATAGGATACCAGACATTAACTGAGAGATTCTCTGATGCAGGAATTCAGTTCACTTAATTATAGCCAGATCAACAATTTGACTATGAAGTTGACCTGGTCATAGTCAAAGAAACAGTGCAGTATTAGTGATGTGAACTATCGACTCCCTGAATAGCACTTTGTTGACACAACCTCTGTTCTTCAAGTACAGAAGTGGAAGTACATTTCCTCCATGTACTGAACATCAGATAATCACTAGTAATGTTCTTGGAATGGTGACCATAGTCAAGAGACTGTTCTAAACAGCTTGAGATATGAGGTTTTACAGAATAATCTTTCCACGTCATCATCTTCATCATTTAACGTCCGCTTTCCATGCTAGCATGGGTTGGACGATTTGACTGAAGACTGGTGAACCAGATAGCTACACCAGGCTCCAATCTGATTTGGCAGAGTTTCTACAGCTGGATGCCCTTCCTAACGCCAACCACTCCGAGAGTGTAGTGGGTGCTTTTACGTGCTTAGTAAAACACTTGCCTTGGATTTGAACTCAAAACCTGAGATACATTACTGCTTGTCTTCTACCTAAACCACTAGATCAGGCTTGGGCAACCTTTTGTGACAGGTGTGCTGTATGAGATAAAACTCATCATTACGTGGGCTATACTGCAAAAACAAAAACAAAAAAAAAAATTCAAGGTAAGTTTTTATTAGATGGCTCACAGGTTGCCCATGATGACTGTACTAGTCTATTCTTCCTTTGTGATGTTATATTAGCCTCATTTCTCATTTACTCTTTTGTCTATTTCAGTTTCTTAGCGAACTCACCAGATTTTTCCAAAGATCAAAGACATCGGGGTCATTGAATATAACAATGAAACGCTGTAAGTATCATCTTCTTTTTGTCATAGAATGATGATGGTGACTTGTAACAAGTCCATCTGTGAGCTGCTTTTGACTCTTGGTTCACTTTCACTGCTTACTCACTTAAATGCATGAAGGGCCACAAGGTTTTGTTCAGGTTTATAATTCTGTGCCCTTTTGTAAGAAATCTGAATGACTCGAAATCGAGCATTGATGAGAAATAACGAGAACAATTAATATGGTGTGGACTGATTGTTTAATTATATTTAGGCCACTTAGCGACCATGTATTTTCAGGTTCAGTCCCACTGCACAGCAATGTCTTTTACTATAGCACTAGTCTGACCAGTGTTTTGGTTGCGGATTTGATGGAGGGGAAACTGTAGGAAGCCCATGGGTGTGTGGTGTGGTTCAGATGCTTGCTTTCCAATTTCCTAATCATGTGGTCTTTAGCTCAGTCCCATTGCACAGCACCTTGGGCTCGTGTATTCTACTATTCAGGGAATGTGGAGCATTGTTATAGGGGAAATGGTTCTCATTGAAGATGAAAGGAAAGGTTTATGGGAGTTGTGTGAGAGCTGCAATGCTGTATGGGAGTGAGACATGGTGTTTGACGGAGAGAGAGAGAGTGAGATGGCAATTTTGAGAAGGACTGAGAGAGCAATGGTGAGAGAAATGTGTGGTGTGAGGCTGTTTGATAAAAGGAGGACTGAGGACTTGA
>NC_068991.1:63400481-63402482 GCF_001194135.2 Octopus bimaculoides
GAGAGAAATGTGTGGTGTGAGGCTGTTTGATAAAAGGAGGACTGAGGACTTGATGGGGATGCTGGGGTTGGAGGAATCAGTGGAATGGCTGGGAAGGGCGAATGGAGTGTGGTGGTGTGGGCATGTGTTGAGGAGGGATGAGGAGCATGTTCTGAAGAGAGTCCTAGAGTTTGAGGTAAATGGACAGTGAAAGTGAGATAGACCGAGGAAAATGTGTAGGGGACAGGTGGAGGAGATTGGGAGGTTGGCTTGAGGAGGGAGGATGCTCCAAACCGGGCAAGATGGTGTGAGGTTGGTTGCTATGGCATTGAGGTAGATCCGGCCACTGCAGTATATATTTTTAAGATGGCCATAAGGAAAGTGCACTTATGAATTGAGTTTTAGGTTAAAAGGAAGTTACTGTACCTGTATGTGTTGCTATGGTTTATTAAAAAAAAAAAAGAAAGATATTTCAAGTTAGTAATGATAACGATAACCAGTTGAAAGTCAAACCAGATAATGCCCTGATTTTTACTTCTATCATTTTGCACCTCCTGTTTGTGTAGTGGTTATGATGTGGTTAGTTGAAATCTGGAATATTCCTGAGAGCTTTTTTGGTACCTACCTGGATAATTTATCCCTATATACTCATCTTATATAAATTTGTAGTACGAGATATGAATTCAGAGAATCTTGTGATTATCACATAAAGCTCCTCTCATGGATTTGGGTAACAGTCCACATAGTAATCAGATACAGAGAAGTGTAATGTAGAGTGTCCATGTAACTAAAATCCAGAACATCTGATTGACTTGGTGCTTCAACTTAAGTACCTAATTCAACTGAATCTTAATTATTTCTTATATATATATATATATATATATATGTGTGTGTATGTATATACACACACAAGAGTTAAGGAATGGGGTAGATAAAATCTGGACTACATATATTTCATAGCAAGTGGAACCTTGGTATTGGTAAATATCCAAGCGAAGTGTATACCGCAGGCTACTTTCTATATTTACTATGAATTGCTTGAAGCTAACTTTCTTCTTACACCTCAATCCTTGGATCTTATTTTTATTTATACACACACACAAAACAGACTTCCATACAGTTTCTTGTTACCAGTTTACTCACAAGTCATTCACTGGCATGAGGTTACCAAGGTACCACACTGAAACTCAAAACCATATTGTATCAAAGTGAGCTATGTATCAAAACAACCATGTCCATGTCTCTCTGTAATTGAGAAAAGTAAAGTACTAGTCTAGGACTGCTCTAATTGATTGTACTGCCCCCCAAATTTGTGGTCTTCTAACAGTGTTTGAAATTATTATTTTTATTATTTTCAACTTTCATTTTAGATGATGGTCGAACTAAACCTAAACCAAAATCTAACCGATCAGAACAAAGCATATCTCATGAAACAGTAGAATATAAATGTATCCTCAGAGCATCTTTAGGTAACAAGAAAATTTCCACTATAGTAAGTATAATTTTGTTTTCTTGTCTTTTGGTTGCATACTATAGTTGTTTCGGGTTTTGTGCTGTCTAAGTCATTTCATTCAAAAATATATATACCAATAATAATTTATGTATCATATACACATTATTGACAGGCAATTTACTGCAGTTTTCATCCAAGATAAAATCTCTTATAGTTTATAAACTGTTAATGTTACTGGCATTGGTCTGTCATCCTGTCAACCTCGGCTGTCTCCCGGAACCCATCTAGTGGCCTTGGCCATCCTCTCCCCTACCTTTGGGTAGCGCATTAAGGTTGAGAAATGTTTGCAGGTTGTAGGTACTGTTTTGCTTATGAATTCTTCCAATTGCAAGTTTTCTTTTCAGGTACACGACACTGCTTTTCCCCTTCCCAGGCTACAGGCCCACACCCCCAACACCCATACTGTTAGGATTGGCACTCTCAACGTCGGCACGCTGAAAGGTAGATCTGGTGAAATTGTTGAGATGCTTGAACGGAGATGCGTAGATATGTGCTGCATCCAGGAAGTA
>NC_068991.1:63405670-63417324 GCF_001194135.2 Octopus bimaculoides
GCCCCTCGACTGGCTTGTGCGGGTGGCACATAAAAGACACCATTTCGAGCGTGGCCGTTTTCGTGCGGGTGACACGTAAAAGCACCCACTACACTCTCTGAGTGGTTGGCGTTAGGAAGGGCATCCAGCTGTAGAAACTCTGCCAAATCAGACTGGAGCCTGGTGTTGCCATCCGGTTTCACCAGTCCTCAGTCAAATCGTCCAACCCATGCTAGCATGGAAAGCGGACGTTAAACGATGATGATGATGATGATGATTAGCATTGAAAGACTTTATTGAGAGAGAGAGAGAGAGAGAGACTATTGGTTGAATCCATATATTCAATACCACGTCTTTTAACTATCATCTTCATTTTGCTTTTTTTCAGGTAAATCAAAAGGATGTAAATAAATTCCAGATGGTGAGTAGCTTTTTGTCTTAACTACTTACACAGATGCAGGTGTGGCTGTGTGGTAAGAAGTTTGCTTCCCAACCACAAGGTTCTGGGTTCAGTCCCGTTGTGTGGCACCTTGGACAAATATCTGCTAATATAGCCTTAGGCTGACCCAAACCTTGTGAGTAGATTTGGTAGATGCAAACTGAAAGAAGACCTTGTATATATTTGAAACGCGGAGTAGATAAAACGGGACAACTGATGAAGGGAATGTTCTTTATGTTGTCTCATTTCTCTATTTGTTTCTTTTTTTTGAAAAAAGTTTCTTTTCCATGTTTTTGTTTATTATGTTCTCGTTTCTCATTTTGTTCATGTTTTTTTTTACGTCCTGTACCCATATGTGCATGTATATATACATTTATATGTAAGTATGTACATACATGTATGTATATATGCATGTATATATATATATTATTTATATTATATGTGTATGTGTGGGTGTGTGTCTGTCTGTGTCCCTCACCACTGCTTGACAACTGTTGTTGCTGTGCTTATGTCTCCGTAACTTAGTAGTTCAGCAAAAGTGACTGATAAATTAAGTACCAGGCTTGAAAAAAACACAAGTACTGGGGTTGATTTGTTCAACTAAAAATTCTTCAAGGCGGTGCCCCAGCATGGCTGCAATCTAATAACTGAAAGAAGTAAAAGATAAAAGAAGCACGTCACATGTGCATAATACAGTGAATTGATAACCTTTGATTAACTGAGATTCTCCATTTTGTAGCACATCCATCATCATTTAAACACCCATGTCCCATGTCTGGATGGGTTGAACCGTATGATGGGCCCAAGGACTGCGTTGTGCTCCAGTGTCTGCTTTGCTGCAATTTCTATGGCTGAGTGCTTTTTTTTCATGCCACCAGTTCTAGAAAGGTTGCCTTGGAGCTAGCAAGACTAAGGACTCTGAAGGAGTATAGAAATGTAAAGCATGAGACACAAGGGCCAGAATAGAACTGGTTTCTTGCTACAGAGGAGCTGCATGACAACTCGCATTTTAGAAGAGAGAGTGGGAGTGATTGGGTGGATCACTTTGGTCTTAGCAATGTTGATATATTACAAAGAATAAAAAGTTTAGAATGGTACAACAATGCACTATAATACAAAAAATGGACTATATACCTGTTGTAATTTGGTTATCTATAGTCCGATGATATTTTGGAATTACAATTCCTTCTTCAGATCTTCTTAGCTGGAGCCTCTGCTATAAACTTTTCCAATGGTTTTAACAGGTATATAGTCCATTTTTTGTTTTATAGTGCATTGTTGTACCATTCTAAACTTTTTATTCTTTACAAACAATACACAATGCTTCAAGCGAACTACAATACTCTCCTTGATATATTGCATATTTTATAAGGGCTTAAAACATCTCATAACATGAACACATGATTAAAGAAGAGATTTCTCAGGAAGACATAATATGAAATACTGAAGGACGACCTCAGGACACTGAACCTTTCAGACGAAATAACAGAAGACTGAGATGCCTGGCATCTTGCAGTACTCAAGAAGGCCTGTACTCAACAGCAGAAGTGTTAAGGCTGCTCCCCCTGGTAGAAGGATTGAGCTGCAAGTATCTTGTGCCAGTGCTCATGTGGTCCCATGTAAAAGCATCCAACACTCTGTAAAGTTGTTGGCATTAGAAAAGACATCCAGCTGTAGAAACCATGCTGACTTCAAGATGAAGTTTTTAAGAGCACTCTCTAGTGGGTTGGGAATTGAAAGGGTTAAAATTGAAGCTTTTAGGAGTAATCCCAAGTGAAGTGTATCAAAAGGGTTAAAATTGGCTCTCTGTATTCTGTCATTTTTTTTTTTTACCAGATTAATATCCATTACATAATCTGTTTCTGATATCATACACATCAGTGTTTGTCTGTTAATATATTCACTGTTAATTTTCTCCCCTGCGTTTGTTCCAAAATTAATATTTTCATGCTTTTCTTTTTCCAGGCATATATCAATGTTTTGAAAGGCAACATGGATGGTTTGAAGAAACGAGACAAAAAATCAGCTAAAGGAAAATCTAAAGCTACTCAATAAATTTTCACACAATTCTATTTTCTTCTACAATTGTATTTATTTATTTGCATTTTTTATTTTTATTTTATTTTTGGATATAAATGACATTTATGGGAACTTCTGGAACAGCTTGTGTTTCCAAATTTCTCACACCACTTCTTCCTACATGTGCAGACTCCATCTAGTAAGACCATGGTTATATATAGACATGGTCTGACTGAGTTATTATTTTAAATAACATGTATAGTTAATAAAGAAAATAGATAGAAACTCTTGTTTATAGAAATAAAATCAAAACTGGCTGCCTTCAGGGAGTTTTTTGTTTTTTATGTTTCTGATCTAAATATTCAAGGTGGTACCAGTGGAGCACTAAGAGCACCGTCCGAGCGTGATCGTTGACAGAGTAGCTGTTCGGCTTCCATGTCGGTGGCATGTAAATAGCACCAGCGTGATCGCTACCAACGTCGCCTTCCTGGCACATGAAATGGCATTCGAGTGAGATCGTTTCCAGTACCGCCGGACTGGCTCCTGTGCAGGTGGCACGTAAAATACACCATTTCGAGCGTGGCCGTTGCCAGTACCGCCTGACTGGCCTTCGTGCCGGTGGCACATAAAAGCACCCACTACACTCTTGGAGTGGTTGGCGTTAGGAAGGGCATCCAGCTGTAGAAACTCTGCCAAATCAGATTGGAGCTTGGTGTAGCCATCTGGTTCGCCAGTCCTCAGTCAAATCGTCAAACCCATGCTAGCATGGAAAGTGGACATTAAACGACGATGATGATGATGATGATGATGTGCCCCAGCATGGCTGCAGTCTAATGACTGAAACAAGTAAAAAGATAAAAGGCATTTTAAAAAAACAATTATAGCTTAACCGTTTGCTTGTCCAAAACATCTTCATAAAGTTGTGTAAGTGCACATTCTCGTTTCAAACTTTTAGTTAGCCATGGTTTCATACATCATCATCATCATTTAATGTCCACTTTTCATGCTAGCATGGGTTGGACGATTTGACTGAAGACTGATGAACCAGATGGCTACACCAGGCTCCAATCTGATTTGGCAGAGTTTCTACAGCTGGATGCCCTTCCTAACGCCAACCACTCTGAGAGTGTAGTGAGTGCTTTTACGTGCCACCGACATGAAAGCCAGTATCCTGAGTAATATAAAGCTTTCCTTTCATAAGTTCCAAGTTATTCTGGTGGTTAAAAAAAATTGGTAATGTCTATCATATATGATGCATGGACGCCAGAGAAATGTCCTCTTTGTCACATGTGATACACAGGACAGGCAAAAGGATTAATCAGAAGAGGAAAGGCAGTGCCCATGATGTAATACTTTCCGATACGCTGTTTTTGTTGTTGTTGTTGTTGTTGTTGGCACTCCGTCGCTTACGACGTCGAGGGTTCCAGTTGATCCGATCAACGGAACAGCCTGCACGTGAAATTAACGTGCAAGTGGCTGAGCACTCCACAGACACGTGTACCCTTAACGTAGTTCTCGGGGATATTCAGCGTGACACAGTGTGACAAGGCTGACCCTTTGAAATACAGGCACAACAGAAACAGGAAGTAAGAGTGAGAGAAAGTTGTGGTGAAAGAGTACAGCAGGGTTCGCCACCATCCCCTGCCGGAGCCTCGTGGAGCTTTAGGTGTTTTCGCTCAATAAACACTCACAACACCCGGTCTGGGAATCGAAACCACGATCCTATGACCATGAGTCCGCTGCTCTAACCACTGAGCCATTGTGCCTCCACCTGACTAATAAGATACAGGAGCTAAAAAACAGTCAGTATCTCGAGTTAACCTTAGGCTGGAGATTTGGTCCAACATATTTACAACAGACTGGATTCAGCACCATCTTATTGGAGGTCACACTAGACAGTTGCTGGGGTGGGAGCAGGGGGTCTAGGTGCCTAATTCTGATCTAGATATGCTGTGGCTTGCTGTTAATAAATACTATAGGCTCCGGGGTATTGATTTACTCGCATGCCTATAATGCTGCTAAGTGAGCCCTGGCTGGACTCTGCTAAAGGCACTGAAGGGTCAGGTGGCAGTGGCAACCCGTATGATGGCTTAGGTTGAGTTGCTGTTAGATGAGGGTAAGGCCTTCAGTTGTGTCCTAGTTAATTATGGGACTCGGTGCCATCAGAGAAGAAAATATTGATATAGATGTTTTATTATTTTTTTTGGTGCCACGTTAAAAGCATCCAGTCCACTGTAAAGTGATTGGCATTTGGAAGGGCTTCCAGCTGTAAAAACCATGTCAAAAATTGACCACCTGTGCTGGTGCCACATAAAAGGCACTTAGCCCACTCTACAGGGTGGTTGGTGGTAAAAAAAAAAAGCTGTAAAAATCCTGTCAAAACGCACAGAAGTATGGTGCAGGCTTCTTCCTGGCCAGCTCCCGCCAAACCGTCCAACCCATGTCAGCATGCAAGGTACACGTTAAACAATGATGTCATTCGGCCTGTGGATAGAATATACCTTTATAATATATCTCTGTTTTTCCTAATTTTCATGACCTAAATGGGTCTTATTGAACACACTGTTTGGTTGCTTTTTTTTTTTTTGTGGAATGATACAATTGGACATGGTTGGATGCTGATAATTTCACCCGGTTGACTTGACATTCGGCTTGTAACAGTACTTTTTGGACACATAAACACACTTGCACACAAATATACACGTACAGATAGAAAAAATGAGAGAGAGACATACAATTTATTAATTGGATATAACTGACATAAACACTAGCCCTATCGTCAACCACATAGTTGTTTGTCATAGAGAAACTGGGGCCAAAGTAAAAGGGCGAAGACAGGATATAACAGTCCATTACTGAATATATCCTTTTTCGTACATGAAGGTTTTTGTGTCACATCATTGATTTGTAAATGATGTTGGAGCTGTGTGAAATAAAATGCCTTGCCTGAGGACATTATGTGTCTCAAACTGAATTGAATTCATGAGTTTTTGCTCTAGAGCCCAGTTACTTAACCACTAGGCCATGATTCTTCCCAGAGCCAAAGAAAGGGCTGCTAGAATTCATGATTGATCTACTGTTAGTCCACTATTGTTGATGTTTCTTTCTGCTTAGATTCTGGTGATGGGTTGAGTGGAACTGCATAGAATACATAAGTTACTACTTTCTTCTGCTGTTAGCTGTGGGGGTTTGATGATGGTGAGGATAGCTGAAGTGCAATGGAGTGGAGAAGTGAATTTATATGTACAGTTATCAGTTTGTTTGACACAAATAGGGTTGCATTTAAGGAAGTCTGAACTTAGGTAAACCCTCTGCTCCATCTGCTTTTATTAACAGAAAACACTTCTGTATCTTCTTCATCACCATCCTTTCATCATTTTAATGTCCACTTTTCCATGTTTGCATGGGGTGGACAGAATATATTGAAGCAGATTTTCTTTTGTTGCATGTCTAACCTGTTTAAAAGAAAGGTGTAAACAGCTGAGCATCACCATCATACAACAGCTTGGATGATGGCGATGCTTGCTTACAACTATTGTGTGATGTCAAGGCAAAGGGACGTGTATACACACACACACACACACACACAGAATTATGATGAACTTTAGTTTTGTCTACCAGATCTGCTCCTAAGGCTTTGGTTGACCCAATGCTACAGCAGAAAATACATGCTTAAGGTGCCATGCAGTGGGATTGAACAAGAAACCACATAGTTGGGGAGCAAGCTTCTTAATTTTTGCCACAAGGGTAGGTTGGGGGAGGGGATTAAATCGATCGCATCAACCTCAGCATGTAACTGGTACTTATTTAATTGATCCCGAAAGGATGAAGGGCAAAGTCGACCTCAGTTGAATTTGAACTCACAACGTAGCAGCAGACGAAATATCGCTCAGCATTTCGCCCGGCGTGCTAATGATTTTGCCAGCTCGGCAAAATTAAGTTTAACCCTTCAGCATTTAAACTGGCCCAAATATTCTTCAAACTGGCCTCTCACATCTACTCTACAATGTCATCTTAAAAATAAACAATCTATATCACTGAAATTTCAAACCTACAAGATAATGCATGACTAATTCAAAATAATGTGAATAAATAAGCATTACATTTGATAGAGCGATCTGAATGCTGAAAGGTTAAGCCTTCAAAGGGGACTTCATTTTGTTTTCATATAGAAAGTCTATTAACTATGTGTTTACACTAACATATAGCTCCATATCTCGTAGAGTTATTCTAATGTTTGGATGTAGGAAATAATATATATGCTTATATGTCTGATGACAAATAGAGAAAAGGAATGAGATGTGTAGAAGGATGGACTAGATATTTTGCAGTATTTAGTTCAATTAAATTTTATTTTCAAATTCTAATGGTGCTACCTTTGTCTTTTATCTCTAAGGGTGATAAAATAGATGCCAGCAACACCTTGGAAAATTAATTCAATCAAATGTAGATTCAGTCCTTTGAATTGGTAGCCTTGTGTTAAAATAAGAAATTGAGAAATCCATAGAATGATAGATATAGCATTCTGACAATCTAACTTCCTTGCAATATGTAGATTCATACAAAGGCAGTGAGCTAGCAGACTCTTAAACATGCTGTGCAAAATGCTTAACGGCATTTCGCCTGTTTTTACATTCTGGGTTCATATGCTGTTAGGGTTGACTTTACCTTTCATGTTTTTTGGGGGTCGATAAAATTAGTACCAGTTGAGTACTGGTCAATTTAATCGACTTAGCCCCCCTCCAAATTTGCTGGCCTTGTGCCAAATTTTGAAACTTAGATTCATACTTTCTTTATTTTCGGCCGTCGCCAGTACCCGTCTGACTGGCCCTCGTGTCGGTGACACATAAAAGCACCCACTACACTCTCAGCGTGGTTGGCGTTAGGAAGGGCATCCAACTGTAGAAACTCTGTCAGATCAGATTGGAGCCTGGTGTAGCCATCTGGTCCACCAGTCCTCAGTCAAATTGTCCAACCCATGCTAGCATGGAAAGCGGACGTTAAACGACGATGATGATGATGATGAACCCCAACAGAGTTAACTCAGCCTTTTATCCTTTAGGAAATAAGTACCAGTCATATACTGAAGGTCAATTCAATTCAATTAACTTTCTCAACTCATTTACGCCCTTCCGAGCAATCCAACAAGAAAATCTCTATATGATCGCTTTGTTAAAAATAACAGCCAAATTCTTTCAAATCGCAACCCTACAATCTTTAAAAACGACTCTATAATGTAGTCCTAGACAGACACAAATGTGTCCTAGACAGACACAAATACGTCTTTAATCAAAGGTCTGCTTAATAACATCATTTAGGTCGTTAAGCCGATGTCAGAAATCTTTAGGGAATAAATTAAAACTTTTGAATGAGGTTCATATAATTTATGGCTTTTTGTTCAGGAAAAAATATTTTAGAAACATTTCTGTTTCTTGTCTCCTTCACATGTTTCACAAGTATGTGTGTATATAAAATAAAATTTTAAGCTCCATTTTGGTAGCCAAGTGTCTAAAGTAAAAAGAAAATATAAATAAGGATGTGATAAAAATATTTCTGGCTAGTGTCGGTATATAAGTAAGTATAAATAGTTAAAAAGTGGAATAAATTATCTTGTTGTGAAGAAGAAGAAACGCCTGTAACATTTTCAACAATAACCTTTTTGATTGTACCATTAGATAACGCCTCCTTTTCTTCAGCGAATCATTTAATTCTACTTTTGAATAGTCTAAAGTAACCACGAATTATTCTTAATAGGAGACTCTAAAAGCGCTCAAAATGAGGAGTAACGTCCCTTAGCGTTGTTTGTTGAGAGCGGGACAACTGCAATTTATCACCGTTCCTACACAGCTATGGCGACCAACATGAAAGACATTCCCCAGAATCTGAAAGAAAAATTAGCTGATTTGGATCGTTCTTTAACGAATTTAGAAGAATCTTTTACCCCTATGCTTTCAAAATCACAGATAGAAATACAGTCAGAGGTACATATATGCTCGTCTTTGTTTTTCTTTTATATATTTCTGAAATTAACATCAGTAAGAATAACATAAACCCCTGTCACGTTGCTTCAAGAATTTTTAGCGATTTAGTTTATCGTTGATTCAAATGAGCAAGGCGAAAGAAACTGCAGAATTCCGTAGCTTGGTTTAAATTAACACAGGAATCATACGTAAAAATATCAACTTAAATGTTGCAGGAACTTATATAGCAGCCAAAATTCGTTGTTGAATCTTGTCTTCTTTCATCCATTTTTAGTCGATATAATAAATACTGGGGGTCGATTTAATGGATTATTATTTTTTTTTTTTCACTATAGAAATCGATCCTGTGGTTGGTAAAATAAAATGACAAACTTATTAATGATTAACAGAAAAAATATAAGCAACAATTGGTTAATGTTTACTTCTACCTAATTGATTGAGCCATATGTTTAAGGTGCGGTTAAATAAAAAATCTGAAGACGGAAACAAAAAAAAAAAAAAAAAAAATGGAAATCGTAAACGCAAATGAAATGTTCTTAGTGTCATTATGTACGTTGCGCAACAAGAAAATATATCGTTTCTGTAAATTTTACCTGTACTGGAAATTATTCGTATTAAATATCTTCAAATGAAAATATGCGATAACGATTCAAGTGTACGTTTCATTGTTTCAGTTTTGGTTTTTTTAATATTCTATGTTCAAAATTTTACTTTCGTTTTAATCAGACGCCAAAATTAAACTCCACAATTCCTCAAAACATTGAGATATCTTTAATAAATTGGTCTTTCCTGTGCATATACTAAAGTAATGAAAACATCAGTGAGCATATGTGCACACACACACACACGCGAAGGGGTGCTGAAAAGTTCCTGACTTTGGTTAAAAGAAAATACAAAGGGATCAGTTAATTATGATTTTATTCAACGTATTCCTCTATCAGATTTACGTACTTATTGCAGTAGTCCTTCAGGTTTTGTAAGCCTTGTAAAAGACTCTTAAGGTTGGGCCTTCCGTGACACCCTTAAAACCAGGAACTTTTCACACACACACATATACACTAATATTTAGCAAAATTGATATATATCTGTCTCCATAATCTTTTTTATCACCATTTTCCATTGTAGATATTTGCATGAACAGAGCTAACCTGGTTCTAAACAACAACCAGGGAATAATAACTTTTTTTTTTACTTTAGGCACAAGGCCCGAAAGTTTTGGAGAGGGGGCCCAGTCGATTAGATCGACGCCAGTACGCAACTGGTACTTAATTTATCGACCCCGAAAGGATGAAAGGCAAAGTCGACCTCAGCGGAATTTGAACTCAGAACGTTAAGACAGACAAAATACTGCTTAACATTTTGCTCGGCATGCTAACGTTTCTGCCAGCTCGCTGCCTTATGTAGGGAATAATAATGATAATAATTGTTTTAAATTTTGGCTCAAGTCCAGTAAGTTTAGTGGGAGGGGTAAGTTGATTACATTGACCCTAGTACATAACTGGTACTTATTTTATCAACCCTGAAAGGATGAAAGGCAAAGTTGGCCTTGGCTGAATTTGAACCCAAAACATAAAGATGAATAAAATGCCACAAAGCATTTTGTGCAGTATGCTGATGATTCTGCCAGCTCACTGCCTTAGTTGCAATAATAATAATTGTTTTTGATTTAGACACAGGGCTGAAAGTTTTCATGGGACTGGGCTAGTTCATCAAAATGACCACAGTACTTGATTAATGTTTTATTATTGTTTCACTCCAGAGGGATGAAAGACATCATCATCATCATCGTTTAACGTCCGTTTTCCATGCTAGCATGGGTTGGATGATTTGACTGAGGACTGGTGGACCAGATGGCTGCACCAGGCTCCAATCTGATCTGGCAGAGTTTCTACAGCTGGATGCCCTTCCTAACGCCAACCACTCTGAGAGTGTAGTGGGTGCTTTTACATGCCACCGGCACGAAGGCCAGTCAGGCAGTACTGGCAACAGCCACGCTCGAAATGGTGTATTTTACGTGCCACCTGCACAGGAACCAGTCCAGCGGTACTGGCAACGATCTCGCTCGAATGTCTTTTCACGTGCCAGGAAGCTGACGATGGTAACGGTGGCAAAATTAACTTTGGCAGGATTATTTTTTTGTTAACTCAGACAAGGTTGACTTGGATGGGATGTAGAGGAGGAGACAATATCGGAAGTATGAATGATATTGCTGAGTAATTCATTTCTGATTTATTAAAAAAAAATATACTAATTTTTCACTTCCATTCATGTACAGTGTCATACATCTAATAGTGATTCTCTCATGATTTCTTTGTTGACTCCAGTGAAGTCTATGCTTTGCTGAGGAGTTCTAATGAGGCAGAAACATATAGGCGGTGAGCTGGCAGAATCGTTAGCATGCCGGGTGAAATGCTTAGCGGAATTTCGTCTGCCGTTACGTTCTGAGTTCAAATTCTGCCTAGGTTGACTTTGCCTTTCATCCTTTCGGGGTTGATAAATTAAGCAACAGTTATGCACTGAGGTCAATGTAATCAACTTAATCCCTTTGTCTGTCTTTGTTTGTCCCCTCTATGTTTAGCCCCTTGTAGGCAATAAAGAAATAAGAAACATATTTGGAGTTGTCACCCACACTAGCCAAGATGATTAAAATGTTATTAAACATTGAGCTAATGTTATTCCTCACTGCAAAGGACATTTAATTCTCTGGCTAGGACACTTAATTCTTGTTGGCCCAGTTCCTCTTGTAAGTTGGTACCACTGAAGAGAATATGTTGTTCTTATGGTCAGCAGTGATCATACTGCATAATAGCTTACAGCAAGATCTAAATAAGCTACAATTTAGCTAATTCGGATTTTGTATGTAAGCAGGTAGTGGTAGTGGTGCATACTTCAGTTCTTTTACCTCCAGATTTTGATGATAAGAAGATTTAATATTATTTACTGGAAAATATGCTAAGGACTTCATTCACCTCTTTGTGTTTTTCAGTTCACTCCTTTGGAACAAGCTAAGCTGAATTTAGTTGCTGTTTACGCCATGAATTCTTTATTTTGGGGTAAAGTTTCTTTTACTTGTTATATCTGTTATACTCGAATTTCTTTTTTTACTATTTGCATAATCATCATCATCGTTTAATGTCAGCTTTCCATGCTAGCATGGGTTGGATGATTTGACTGAGGACTGGTGAAACCAGATGGCTACACCAAGCTCCAATCTGATTTGGCAGAGTTTCTACAGC
>NC_068991.1:63417334-63422750 GCF_001194135.2 Octopus bimaculoides
GCTACACCAAGCTCCAATCTGATTTGGCAGAGTTTCTACAGCTGGATGCCCTTCCTAACGCCAACCACTCTGAGAGTGTAGTGGGTGCTTTTATGTGGCACCAGCATGAAGGTCAGTCAGGCGGTACTGGCAACTGCCACACTCGAAATGGTGTATTTTATGTGCCACCCGCACAAGAGCCAGTCCAGGGGCACTGGCAAGGATCTCACTTGAAAATCCTTAGACGCTCACTCACGTATGACTGTCTACATCTCTAATGTGTTACATTGTGTCAGTATGTGAAATCATTGATGTAGAGCAGGGGTGGGGGAAACTTTTTAGGGCGGCAGGCAAAAATTTCCAACGAAAAAGGTCTGCAAGCAGATCACAAGTTGTAACTCTCATATCTGTGTAAATCTTGCATATATCTATGTATAATTTGAGACACATTAATAAAAATAAGTTTAAGACATTAAGTTATCGCATAACATTTTCGTTAATGTCGCCACTGAATTTAGGATGTTTATATTACCTATCAGGCATTCTATATTTTTCAGCTAGTGTAGTTGGGTCTCAAGGGGGTGGTACAAACCTAGTAATATGTGTTTTATAGTGAAAACAAAATTTCCATTCAAATGGCAATTACTGGACGATTTTATGTTTGAATCTAACTGTTTTAAGTTGTAGTGGAAATGTGACCTATTGTCACAAATAGGAATACAAATATTGTATCATCATCATCATCATCATTTAACGTCTGCTTTCCATGCTAGCATGGGTTGGACAATTTGACTGAGGACTGGCAAGCCAGAAGGCTGCACCAGGCTCCAATCTGATCTGGCAGAGTTTCTACAGCTGGATGCCCTTCCTAACGCCAACCACTCCGAGAGTGTAGTGGGTGCTTTTACGTGCCACCGGCACAAGGGCCAGTCACACGGTACTGGCAACGACCACGCTCAAAAAGGTGTTTTTTACGTGCTATATTTTGTACATACAAGTATACCAGCCTGTGGGTGCAATAAAATGAGCTCATGAATTGTGAAGCCAACTGGATATGATGAAAGACATTAGTTTTTCTCTGTGTGTGTGTGTGAGTATGACATCTGTTACTTCATGGATATGTAATGTAAAATAAGTGATAAAACTATCATGACTTGATAGTCGAAATGTCACTTGTAGATATAGTATCATCATTGTTTAATGTCTGCTTTCCATGCTGGTATGGGTTGGACGATTTGGCATGGAGCTGCCCAGACTCCACTTGTCTATTTTGGCATGGCTTCAATGGTTGAATTCCTTTCCTAATGCCAACCACTCAAGAATGTGCTGGGTGCTTTTTACATGATACTGAGAAAATATTGGGAAGAAATAAAGTCAAGTCTGGGAACATTGAAGAAAGAGCTGATATTTGAGGAAACTAGTGAATATTCTATGTTGTCAAAACCAAAAGTTAATGAAATTTTCAGAATATGTCTATAAAGCCCTGAAGAAAGATATGGTTTGACATTTTGAGCAAAGCTGTTTTTACTAACATTGGGTCTCAGATATAGATGATACTGCTTCAAGGCCTATGTAGTTGTACTTTGTTTTTTTTTTCTCTGCACTTCCATCCTATCCATGCTAGCAGAGAAAAATTTGTTTTTAACCCTGCCTCACGACTATGACGATGATCACCATCATCATCATCATCATTATCGTTGTCATTTAACATCTGCTTTCCATGCTGGCATGGGTTGGACGGTTTGACTGAGAACTGACAGGCTGGGAAGCTGCACCAGGCTCTAATCTGATCTGGCAAGGTTTCTACAGCTGGGTGCCCTTCCCAACACCAACCACTCTGAGTGTAGTGGGTGCTTTTATGTGCCACTGGCATGGGAGCCAGTCAGGTGACACTGGCATCAGCCATGCTCAAAATGGTGCTTATTACGTGCTACTGGCATGGGTGCTAGTCTGGTTGCACTGGCACCATCATTCTTTTATGTCTGCATTTCCATGCTAGCATGAGTTGGATGTGTCTTTAGAAGCTGTGTTTTATGGCTAGATGTCCTTCTTTTCAACAACCCTTTTAGTTACTTCCTATGCTATAGAGAGCTGTGATGCACTTGTTTTAAAGCTGGTATATACGTACTGTCCATATCTTTCAGCTGATTTCAGAAATAATCAAAATTTTGGTGAGATTTTGTAAAATAATAAAAGTTTTCTTTATTAATTTGGTATTTAGAATGTACAAAGACGTTTTCACATAATTTTATAATGGGAGTTTTAAATTCAAATATACAGACTTCAAACTGAACAGTTTCTTTCTTGAATCATAGGGTTGTTGTTGATGATGGTGATGATGATAATATTAATAATGACAGTGATTACTGTACCTAACAATTATTTATTTCTTTTCCAGCATATTTGAATACATGTGGTTTGGAGCCTTTAGGAAAAGGTGTGAAAACAGAATTGGTAAATAATTTGTTTTTTCTTTTAAATTACTTGTCAATGCAAAGTCTTTTCTATTTTTTCTTTTACTTGTATCAGTCACTGGACTGTAGCCATGCTGTGCCTCTGCCCTTAAGGGTTTTGTCAATTAGATCAACCCCAGAACATATTTCTAAGTCAGGTACTTATTGTATCACTCTCGTTTTACTGAACTGGTAAGTTACAAGGACATCAGCAAACCAATACTCACTCACAAGTGGTGAGAGACATACACACACTGAGCTTCCTCACAGTTTCCCTCTTCAAAAACTTCACTCACAAGACATTGATTGACCATGGGGCTAGAGAAGAAGGCACTCATTTAAATTGCTAGGCGGTAGGGCTGAACCCAAAACTACATGGTTATGAAACAAATTTCTTAACCATACAGCTGCCCCTATGCCTAGATTAATAACTTGATTAATGTTTGTCCTCTTTATTATTTCATGTTTGTCATTGAATGGTGGAGCTCTAAAATTATACTTTATTAATTTGCTTTACGCAAAATTTGCACAACATAATTGGTGCTTTATGTTCAGTGTCTTTCTTCTTATGATTTATCAGAGATAAAGAATCGCCTGATGTTTTTGAACCCTTTAGCTTGGTCTTTGTACCATCGCCAGAACCTGTTTCAACTCTTTATGGTTACTCACTACATCCAAGACACAAGTGTGCTACATTCTAGAGATGCTGCTTACACCTAAAGTAGGGCAGCTACTAAGGACATTCAAGCGAAATCGTTGCCAGTACCGCTGGACTGGCTCCCGTGCAGGTGGCACGTAAAAGACACCATTTCGAGCGTGGCCGTTGCCAGTATCGCCTGACTGGCCTTCGTGCCGGTGGCACGTAAAAGCACCCACTGCACTCTCGGAGTGGTTGGCATTAGGAAGGGCATTCAGCTGTAGAAACTCTGCCAAATCAGATTGGAGCCTGGTGTAGCCATCTGGTTTCACCAGTCCTCAGTCAAATCATCCAACCCATGCTAGCATGGAAAGCGGACGTTAAACGATGATAATGATGATGATGATGATAAACCACATAAAAAAAATGGCCTTTCCACCAGCTGTGCCTAAATCAAGAATAGCTATAGGGCAGTGAGTTGGCCGAGTCATCAGAGCTTCAGGAAAATGTTTTTCAGTATTCGTTCCAGCACCCTAAGTTCAGATACTTCTGAGGTCGGCTTTGTCTTTTACCCTTCTGGGTATCAATAAAATAAAATAAGTCAAGTACAGGGATCACTTTAATCAACTAAACCCTTCTCCCAAATTTCAGGTCTTGTACCTATAGTAGAAAGAAATATTGAGTGAAAGAACAGTGCATGCCATCAAAATGACATGGGTAAAATATATGAAGCCTAATATACCCATCATGACTACTTGTCTGATAAGGGTACACCAGGCACATGCATCACAACCATATGTGTGTGACATGGTGATCTCATATCAAGATTAACAGTGCATAACCTTGCAGGTTGAGCCCAGTTAGAATTTTCTTCAGGTCAAGTAACCAATCCCACTCCAGAAGTCCCTGAATAAGGTTTGTTTTAAGGATGATGAACAAAACACTCATGTTTCCAGAGGTGAATTATTCAAACTCCAAAGAATTCCTCTCAACACATGGCTATGAGGCTCCCCCACTACTTCTGCTTATGATCAGAGATGCATGTATCATTGGCCACTAAGGGATATGGTCAAACGAGTGAGAAGCAAATCTGTGATATTGAGCAGAATATTTGCTGTAGCCTGTCTTTTATACCAAGACATCATTATTATTATTATTATTATTATTATTATTGTTATTATGATGATGATGATGGCAGCAAGGTGACAGAGTTGTTAGCACACTGGGTGAAATGCCACTGCATTCTGAGTTCAACTTTGCCTTTCATTCTTTCAGAATTGATAAATTAAGTACCAGTGAAACACTGGGGTTGATGCAATCGACTAGTCCCCTCCCCCACAAATTTCAGGCCTTGTACCTATAATAGAAAGGACTATTATTATAATTATTACTAATTGTAGTGATTGATTGGTAGAGTCATTTGGAGCATTGGCCAAAGTGTTTCATGGTTTTTGTTCTGAGTCCAAAGCTCACTGAAGTCAACCTTACCTGTTGCCAATAAACTAAAATACTAATCAAGCTGCCATCTGTTATCTTGTCTGTATGATATTAATATTACATTATTATTATTATTGTTGTTATTATTATTGTTATTATCGTCATCATTAATATACATTTTTATCATCCATGATGATTTAATATCTATTTTCCATGTTGACATCGGTGGGATGGGTTGACTGGATCCAATGGAGTTGTGTCAGGTCCTGATGTCAGCTTTGGCATGGTTTCTATGGCTCAATGCCCTTCCTAACACCAACTGCTTTACAACCTGTGCTGAGTGCTTTTTCTTGTGGCACCGGCACTAGTGAGGTCACCAAGTAACTTGCAAGACAAAACAAAGAAAGGAAAAGGAAAAAGCCCTCTTGACTGAGTGAGAGTGTGTCTGAGAGAGGGGCAGGTGGCTTAATGCCAGCTGTTAAGAGGCTAAAGTATGATAGAGGGACAAGCACAAATGTTTTGCTATAAAGGTGATACATGGCTACCTTGAATTATGTGAGGGTGAGCAAGAGTAGCTGGAAGGGAGATAAAGATGGTAGTGACAGGGTGCCAGAAATACTCTCAAAATCATCATCATCATCATCATAGTTTAACGTCCGCTTTCCATGCTAGCATGGGTTGGACGATTTGACTGAGGACCGGTGAACCAGATGGCTACACCAGGCTCCAATCTGATTTGGCAGAGTTTCTACAACTTGATGCCCTTCCTAATGCCAACCACTCAGAGAGTGTATATATAAATTATTAATATACATCATTATTCATTGATATATTCTCTTAATGTTTCATTTCATCCAGGACCGCGTCCGGACTTATATGAATCGTGTGAAAGAAATTGAAGACAAAGCTA
>NC_068991.1:63423143-63426383 GCF_001194135.2 Octopus bimaculoides
CTTAGATACAAGATTTTTCTCATTTTGAAGTCTTCCTGATGAAATTAAACTCCGCCATTATAATTTCATGCAAGAAATCTTTACTAATTTCATCATCATCATCATCATCATCGTTTAACCTCCATTTTCCATGCTGGCATGGGTTGGATGGTTTGACTGAGGCCTGGAGAGCCAGTGGCTGCACCAGGCTCCAATCTGATCTGGCAATGTTTCTACAGCTGGATGCCCTTCCTAACGCCAACCACTCCAAGAGTGTAGTGGGTGCTTTTTTATGTGCCACTGGCACAGGAGTCAGTCAGGTGGGTCTGGCATCGATCACATTCGGATGGTGCATTTTACGTGCCACCGGCACAAGAGCCAGTCACGGGGTACTGGCATCGGCCACAATTGGTGGGTGCTTTTTACGTGCCACTGGCATGGGAGCCATTCAATTATTAAAAAAAAGTTTATTTTACTAAATTGCTTTAGATTATTCTATCTTTTGTCTTTTACTTGTTTTAGTGATTGGACTGCAGCCATGTTGGGGCACTAATTTCAAGGGTTTAGGCAAAAAGATTGACCCCAGTACTTTATTTTTTTAAAGTCTGGTACTTATTTTATTGACCTGTGTTGCTGAACAAGGGGATGCAAACAAACCAATAACAGTCGTCAAGTAATGGTGGGGGACGATCTATGTCAGATAGGTGAATATGTAGTAGAGTTAGTGTATCCCAGTTCATGTTGAATAGTTATGTATCCCAGTTAAATCAGTTAGAGTAATGTATACCCCAGTTATTGTACTGGGTTAATTTGTACTCCAGTCATTGTAGTTAGATGGTGTATCTCAGTTCATGTACTTGGGTTTTTGTGTACCCCAGTTCTTGGATGGGCTAATATGTACCTCTGTCACTGTAACTGGGTTATTGTGTACCCTAGTTCATGTCCAGGAGTTAGTATGTGTCCTTGTTTATCGTTACATTCAATGTCCCTTTTTTCCATGTGGGTATGGGTTGGACAGTTCAGCAGGAACTGACAAGCAAGCTGAGCTCCAATGTCTGCTTTAGCATGGTTTCTACAGCTGGATGCCCTTCCAAATGCCAACCATTTTACAGAGTGTACTGGGTGCTTTTTTTTTATGGCACCAGCACCAGTGAGGTCACCAGATACTCATATGACAAACGCCTTTGGCTGAGTGGGATATAGTGCTGAAGGAGGTGATAGAATGATAGGGGTGTTTTGCTGGCGAGGTGAACACATGGTTTCCCCAGCTGGAAAGAGAGAGAGAGAGAGAGGTGTATTTTGAGAGAATAGGAATGGAAAGAAAGAAAAGGTCAATGGGTAGGTAAGTGCGCTGGAGTGTGAAAAGCGTGTGACATGATTAGAGATGGGGATTAAGGTGGATGCATTGAATATCAACTTGGGGAAAGAGAGGTGAAGGAAATAGGAGTGGGTCAGGGAGGAAGAGGAAGAGGAGGTAATAAGGGACAGTAGTCGGGATATGATATACTGTATTGAGCAATAAATGGTATTGCTGGGTTATTGTTTGCCTGTCCTTAGATGGGTTTATGTATCTTGGTCACTGTAGTTATATTATAGCGTTCCTCATGTTATTGGGGTTTTTGTGTACTCCAGCCCTCCTTAGGTGGGCTAATGTGTACCTTAATTGCTGTAGTTGAGTTGGTGTGAACTGCAGTCACTCTACTTGGGTCTGTGTGTACTTTATTCACCATAGTTGGAGTAGTGTCTACTTAAGTGTTTGTAGATGGTTTGATGTGTCCCCAATGTTCCTGTAGTCATTCAATTGTGTACCTGAATTTTGCTAGTAGCTGAGCTACATGTCTATCTCAGTTTAAATAATTTGTTTACTGTGGACCTAGCTCACTGCTAATACCTTTTAATATCTTTTCAGAAGCATTTTAAAAAATTGTTCAATTTTCTTTCCCTGCCCCACCCCCCATTTTCTAGCTGAAGCTGATCAAGACAGACCGGTTGAAGCCCCACCTCCAAAGAAGAAGAAAAAACTGAACAAAAAGAAACCAAAAAAAGGAAAACACCCAAAGTGAGAAGGTTCTTCATATCCTTTCTTTTTCCTTCTCTACTTCCTTCTTCACCCTCCCCCCAAACGTTGCTCTCTGTCTATAGTTTTATATTATTTTTTATTAAACAAATCGCAAATCACAAGTCTTTGTTATTGAGTTCTTTTTTTTGTTTCTTGAGAATTGTTTTTGTTGATGTTTAGCAGTGGATCAATCCTGATCTAACATACATATAATGATTAAAGACATCCTGGCCATTCATGGCCATCTTGTCTCTTCATTCAGATATAGATTACATCCTGGTTTTAAGAATAGGTATACTGCATCAATCTGTGTTGTATGGGGCATTTAAAAGGCTTGATTGATAGGAAGGGCAACTGACCATAAAATGCTGTTTCAATCCATCCAAATGAAGCCTGAATGGAAGAGATGTAAAACAATGATGAAGATGACGATGATGGTGATGATATATCTAAGACTATTATCCAATGTGTCTTTCATTATTTAAGACAGTACATGTGATTAGATGGGAATTTAGTTGCTCTTTCTAGCTAGGTGAACGTTTATGTTGGGTCTTCAGTGTTGGTGTTGGTTGGGATGTTAAAGGTGAGGGTGAATGTTGCTCTTGTTTATCATAGGTCAGCCCTGTTTTAGCTGATCTATGTTTGAAGACCTTCCAACAATGTAGCCATTTGGGATGGCTTGAACATCTTTGATAATAATTCTTTCCAATCAGGGCTGATCTAGAGTTAAGAAAATACAAATAACTGTTGCAAATTTATAAGTTTTACTAAATATTTTCCACATTAGTGGCTGTGTAGTAAGTAGCTTTCTTACCAACCACATGGTTCCGAGTTCAGTCCCACTGCATGGCATCTTGGGCAAGTGTCTACTACTATAAGCTCGGGCCAACCAAAGCCTTGAAAGTGGATTTGGTGAACGGAAACTGAAAGAAACCGTCATATATATATATATATATATATATATATAGATATGCAGGGCAGGGAATCGTCAATTAGTAATAAAATTAATAATCAACAATTTTGCCGGGTAGCTCAGTATGAAAAAACCTTCTTCGGTAAAAAACATTTATAATCATAAATATATAGGGATTGACAGTAACCTGCTTCTCCAACATACTGAGAATTCAGAAATAGCAGTCAAAGAACTACTGATTTCAAAACTACAAATTATTACTCCAGATTGATAGTGATATTTTTGATAC
>NC_068991.1:63429981-63431733 GCF_001194135.2 Octopus bimaculoides
ATATATATATATATAAACAAATAGTAAATGAGTATATGTATATATACGTACAGGTATGTGCATACCAACATCCACCTGTATGTATAAGTGCATATCTGGGTACAGGACATTGCAAACAAAACGTAGACGAGAAAACACACAAGTCACATAGAGAACATTCTTCTGTGTGTGTTTGTATATCTGTCTCTCCCAACATCGCTTGACAACCAATGCTGGTATGTTTACGTCCCCTTCGGTTAGCGGTTCGGCAAAAGAGACCGATGGAATAAGTACTAGGCTTACAAAGAACAAGTCGATTTGGTCGACTAAAAGCGGTGCGTCAGCATGACTGAAACAAATAAAATAATCAATAGCAGAAGTAAAATGGTTTTTATTTTGAGACTTTTGAATTAAATGTCAGGTAAGAATTATCTCCCTTACATATCTTTCATTTTATGACATGAAGACGAGGTTGAGATGACTATTGAGGCTTGCTTCCAAGTTAAGTAATATTATCCTATGCTCTGACATGTTCTTACAGAGAATGATTGACACTGCTTATACGACAGTGACACTCATTTACACACGTGGAGGCGCAATGGCCCAGTGGTTAGGGTAGCGGACTCGCGGTTTCGATTCCCAGACCAACCGTTGTGAGTGTTTATTGAGCGAAAACACCTAAAGCTCTACGAGGCTCCGGCAGGGGATGGTGACGAACCCTGCTGTACTCTTCCACCAGAACTTTCTCTCACTCTTTCTTCCTGTTTCTGTTGTGCCTGTAATTCAAAGGGTCAACCTTGTCACGCAGAATATCCCCGAGAACTACATTAAGGGTACACGTGCCACTTGCACGTTAATTTCACGACCAGGCTGTTCCGTTGATCGGATCAACTGGAGCCTTCGACGTCGTAAGCGACGGAGTGCCAACAACAACAACTCATTTACAACTATAACATGATGTCAAAACAAGGTGACGCAAGCATCCTTTTTCTCTCTCTTTCTCACACACACGATGGGCTTCTTTCAGTTTCTGTCTACCACTGAAAACTTTGGTCTGCTAGGGTCTGTAGCAGAAGACACTTACCCTAGGTAACATGCAGTGGGTTTGAACACAGAACCATGTGGTTGGGAAGCTAAATGAAATAATTTCTATTTGTATTTTAGTTTAAAACTCACAAAAGTTCATTTCCAAAGATAATCAATGCAAAAGAACTATTTCTTTTATCAAGTATTGTAAACAATTTTTCACTCTGCTGTGAAAGATAGACATCACAGCAGACCAATTAATTACAAAAACGTATGTGATTATTATATTTTTTTAAATGTGTGCGTTCATTTCATTTACTTACTGATTAGACTGCGGCCATGTTGGGGCACCACTTTGAAGAAATTTTTGTCTTATTCTACTGTTTTCTTTCACTGAACTGCTAAGTTACCAGAACATAAACATGCTAACTCCATTTGTCAAACATCAGTGGAGGGGACGAATACCAGCACAATAACACACACACACATGGCTCTTGTGAGGGTGACACATGAAATTTTTCGAGCGAGATCGTTGCCAGTGCCCCTGGGCTGGCTCTTGTGCGGGTGGCACATGAAATGCACCATTTTGAGCGTGGCTGTTGCCAGTACCGCCTGACTGGCCTTCGTGCGGGTGACACGTAAAAGCACCCACTACACTCTCTGAGTGGTTGGCGTTAGGAAGGGCATCCAGCTGTAGAAACTCTGCCAAATCAGATTGGAGCCTGGTGTAGCCATCTGCTTTCACCA
>NC_068991.1:63431743-63433464 GCF_001194135.2 Octopus bimaculoides
GATTAAAAAATAATGATAAAAGGACAGTTTAGGATTACCAGAAATTTGAAGATTTAATGAATGGAAGAAAGGTCTGGTAAGAGTTATCTCCCTTGGACCTTAAATTCTATATATAACGACTTCTCGGGTTATTTTTTTTCTTTGTCTTTCATTCTTTCGGGGTTAATAAATCAAGTACCAGTTGCGTACTGAGGTCGATCTCATCGACTGGCCCCCTCCCCCAAAATTTCGGGCCTTGTGCTTAGAGTAGAAAAGATTATAGTAAAAAAGTATCCTTTTGCTTTCTGCAGGATGACTACCGTGGCTTGCTTTCATGCTATCCACGCGTAGGGTATATACATGCTGTGAAGATCCAATCCCTTCCATAGGGGCTAGTTGTCAACGGCAGTATTTGAACTCAGAAGAGAAAGAGCCGAGACAAATATCGCATGGTATTCTATCTGGGGGCTCGAACGATTCAGCTACTCCATCATCTTAAAGTGGATATTTTATTTATCGAACTCGAAAAAAATGAAAAGTAAAGTTAACCGCCATGGGATCTAGACTTAGAATGCAAAACGACAGAATAAATTCGATAAGAATTTTGTCTGAAACTGAAGCTTTTCAGTCAATTCTCCGCCTCGGCTACATTACTTCGAGAGAGAAATTACTCATAACACTTATTTTATTACGATTAAGCTTCTATCAGAGACTAGAATATTATGCATACGCTCGTTTGTGTGTTTCTCGTGGCTAGTATGTTTAAATTAGCTATTATTTCCGTCGGCAGTGCTTACCAGTTGGTTGATTGTGACTTTTATGAATGCCGAGTCTCACTCAACTGTCTGCAGATCAAATAAGTCTAACACTAATCTACGGGATCCATAATACCGGAGCTTATTTCTGTTTCGGAGATGTTCAAGGTGACTGAAGTGCATGGCTTACATCTGAATGGCACACCAGTTCGTCGCTTTTTGTGTGGTTGCACGTGACTGTTAGTTCCACAAGTACTATGGTCATGGAAGTTGGGGGTAATGATAAAAAGAGTACGATTGCGAACCCAAGTGGCTGAAACGGGGTTTCTCCGAAAGATCTCTGGAGTAACGTTATTTGACAGGGTGCATATCTTGGAGATCAGGCAGTCTTTCCAGGTCGAGCCGTTACTTCTCCACATTGAGGTTGTCACGGCTCTGGTACTACGGACATTTGATTATTCTATCGTAGGAAAGAATCGCATGGCAATTTTTTCTAGCCGAGTCAAACTGGCAGGAAACGAAGGAGTAAACATCAATAACGAGATGGTTGAATAATATACATGGACATAGCTTGGTCACGGCTTCGAAAGACAGCAGGAAAATGTTATGACAACTGCTTCAGGTAGGACCCTATAAAGGAGATGCTTGAGGACTCCAACCCACTCCCCCAGGAATGGTGGGCAGTGAAGATGGATGGATAAATAGAATAGCTATGTATGACTCGATGCGACAATAGCAACAAATAAAATAATCCTTTCTACTCTAGGCACAAGGCCCGAAATTTTGGGGGAGGGGGCCAGTCGATTAGATCGACCTCAGTACGCAACTGGTACTTAATTTATCGACCCCGAAAGGATGAAAAGCAAAATCATATTTCCGGGTATTTCAAACCCCGTAATAATAAAGGTTTCAAGTTTGAATTCAAGTCTAGTAATTACAAGGGAAAGGGTAGAGTCGATTACATCGATACTTGAATGGTACTTAATA
>NC_068991.1:63435031-63436030 GCF_001194135.2 Octopus bimaculoides
GGACGAACGGCAATTTTGACCTCGGTGGAATTTCAACACAGAAAATAAAGGATCATTTCTAAATATCACTCTGAAAATTCTTTAAGTTTACCGCCAGAATGTGTGTGTGTGTTGTGCGCATGCGCTATAACAATCGACTCCATTTTTAAATTTTTTTATTTTACAGGGTGCTTTTATCGGACTCGAAAGGATGAAAAGCAAAATCATATTTCCGGGTATTTCAAACCCCGTAATAATAAAGGTTTCAAGTTTGAATTCAAGTCTAGTAATTACAAGGGAAAGGGTAGAGTCGATTACATCGATACTTGAATGGTACTTAATAAAGTTCTTGACTCTGCAAGGCTGAAAGATGGGTTCTGAACTCAGAACGTAAAGAATCAGAAGAAATGCCACTGGACACGTTTACGATTATATCAGTTTGCCGCCTTACACTCTGTATGATTTCAAATTTTGGTACAAGGCCAGCAATTTCGAGGGTGGGGTATAAGTCGATTACATCGATCCCAGTGTTCAACTGGTACTTATTTTAACGACCCCGAAGGGATGAAAGGTAAAGTCGACTCCGGCGAAATTTGAACTCAGAACGTAGCGACGGACGAAAATGCCTCGAAGCATTTTCGTGAGCATGCTAACGATTCTGCCTGTTCACCGCTTTTAAACCCTGTATTAATAGTAATAACAGCTGTTTCAAAGTTAGGCACATGGCAAGAAATTAGGTGTTACAAGTTGGGGCAACAGTTAATTGTATCGACTCCATCACCTTTCCGATACTTTATTTATCGACCATGGGAGAATGAGAAGTAAATTTTCCCTAGGCGAGATTTAAATACAGAAAGTAAAGGACTATAAATATCTGATGAGTTTTGTTCGACTCCTTAAACCAGCGTTCTTCATATTTTTTTGCCATTCCTACTTCGAAGTTCCGAGAAAAGAAAATGTGTGCTCTATCATGAACGGACAATATATATATATATATATATATATATATATATATATATA
>NC_068991.1:63436368-63437611 GCF_001194135.2 Octopus bimaculoides
AACCACTCATAATAAAAAGGAATACTGGTGGAATGTCCCAGTGAAGACTTCAATAAGATGTAAGCACAAGAGACCTGATATAATGATTTGGGATAGAGAAGAGAGAAAGTGTGCACAGGCAAGCGCAGCGTGGACGGAAACCACACGTCGAGCAAAAGGGCAATTAGCTGCCCAGCAGATGTTAACATAAAGCTGAAGATCAGTGAAAAAGAGAACACCTATACTGAACTATGGAGAAACCTGTGATTACTCTATTCAGATAACAAGTTCAGGTTTATACCTGCAATTTTTGGTTTCCTGGGATATGTAACATGCTGCCTAAATACGAATCTTGAGAAATTAGGCTTCTCAAAACCAGAGAGGAGAAAGCTAATTCGAAGACTATAGATCTAATCCATCACTGGAACTGTAAAAATCTGTAAAACTTTCCAGAAGTTTATCATTTAAATATATATGAGCATGTCTAGATATGCAACTATATGCATGAGAATACATACATAAAACAAACAAATCTGCACATACATACATACATACATACATGCATACAAGCAAAAATACACTGTTGCTGATAATGAAATTCCAATGAATGAGCCTTGGATCTAGGTTAGAAACTGGTTCTTTCTCTATTGGCAAGTAATCTTGATATATACATACATATGTGTATGTATGTATATATATATATATATATGTAACATTTATCAATGAGGGTAGAAATTGATATTAATCAATTAAAACCAGTGGTCTAGCATATTAAAAAAATCCGAAGATTAAAATTATATTACATACAAAATAAGAGGAATGACCAGCAAAAGCGGACTCCTGTATGCTAGAAATAGATGCCCAATCATCTAACCACGAAAGCGCGCCAGATTGAGGACATTTGAAAGGATACACTGAATGTAATTTGTAGAACTCTACACGTGCTCCCTTTCGGGTGGACGTCTTGTGTCTAGTTCGGGAAATTATATTTTAAATCGACAGACTACGCTGATGATCCTGCAGATATTTACTTATGTAAATTTTAACAGGTGAAACCATGGTACGTAGGTTAATCGTTTTTTTTTATTTAGTATTTTTTCATTTGTTTTGCCCTTTTACAGTCTGTTGCGTCGCTAAATTTTTACCGAGGACATATTTTTTTCGTGGTTAGATGATTTGGCATCTATTTCTAGCATATAGGAGTCCACTTTTGCTGGCCATTCCTCTTATTTTTGTATATATATATATGTATATATATATATAT
>NC_068991.1:63438648-63442919 GCF_001194135.2 Octopus bimaculoides
AAAAGAAAAAAAGAAAAAAATCAGATGACTTCAAGTTTCCTTAATCTGTTGATGTTAAATTATAAGGAATCTAAATTCGATCTTGGCAATTTGATTCCAAGACGATTGAATGTTTTGTTGTTCTTATTTCATTTCTTTAGATTTGATAAAATATCAATACCAATAAATTACATAGAGTTAGAGCGACCGTATTGTGGAGTAGATTTGGCTGATGGTCATGTGACTGGAATTCTTTCTTCAGTTCCTGAAACGAGAAAAAAATAGCGTCATATCATTATCATCATCATCATCATCATCATTCAACGTCCGTTTTCTATGCTGGCATGGGTTGGACGGTTTGACTGAAAACTGGTAAGCTGGAGAGCTACACCAGGTTTCGATCTGATTTGGCATGGTTTCTACAGCTGGTTGCCCTTCCTAAAACCAACCACTCCCAAGAGCATAGTGGGTGATTTTTACGTGCCAGTTACGAAACACCAGCATCAGCCACAACTACGATCTCACTTGGCTTGAGAGCTCTTCACAAGCACGGTATATTGCCAAACGTCTCGGTCACTTGTCACTGTTTCCGTGAGGCCCAAATTTCGAAGGGTGCTTTTTACGTGCCACCGGCACGGGTGCCAAATATGCGACACTGGCATCGGACACGACAACAATTTCATTTGCCTTGACGGGTCTTCTCAAGCACAGCATATAGCCAAAGGTGTCGGTCACATGTCAATGCCCCTATGAGGCCCAGCGTTCGTAAATAACGATAACCAAAGGAAAAAAGAAAAAAAAAACAAACTATCAGCAATGACTAAACATCACAAAAATAACTATTTTATAAAATGCATGTATGTAAGATATATATATAATCGTAAATATGAGGGTAATAAATTAAAATAATTTATTGCCAGTGGTTATGCATATGTAAAAGTCACAAGTCAACATATTTTTAAAATATAAAAATGTATATATATACATACATATGGGAGAATATACAAAAAATAACAACAGACGAGGACAGGTGGTGTAAATAACAAAAGTATATATTAGTATGACGCTCGGGAATACGGAAAGTCTTTGACGTTTCGAGCTACGCTCTTCAACAGAAAGAATACGGAGACAAGGAGAAAAACACGGAGAAAAAAAGATTGAATAGTGTTCAGTCAACGGTCAATCATAATACATAACTCCATCGCTTACGACGTCGAGGGTTCCAGTTTATCCGATCAACAAAACTGCTTGCTTGTGAAATTAACGTGCAAGTGGTTGAGCACTCCGCAGACATGTGTACCCTTAACGTAGTTCTCAGGGCGATTCAGTGTGACACAATGTGACAAGGTCGGCCCTTCGAAATGTTGACAACTGCCAGCTGAGAGGACTGAAGTAACTTGAAATAAATATCTGGCTCAAGGAGATACCGCACCGTCGGCGAAATTTTTTCGCACGAGAGTTCCGGACCCCTGCAATGAACTCATTTGCATACGGCCAATCAGAGCTCACCTTGACCTTGTTGTCAAGGTACAAACGCACTCTACCAAGTAAACTCATGACGAAGAACGGTGTTGTAAGTCGACCGATCGTCAAGTTATGCCTGATGTTTGAAGGAGATAAGTAATTAGATAGATTTGCATCTATATTTACTATCGGATTTTGTTTGGGCCCCATATGGTAAAGATGTGGATGGGAAAAATGTGGGTAGAGGGTGATGTGCTAGCAACCCTCTCCCCTTACTGCTTTACAAAGTAAAACAACAACACAAATAACTACGCAGAGGCAGCCATGGTTGAAACAAGAACAAGAACAACAAGAATTATTAAAACAGAAAAGAAGCATGGTCATTCCTTATCCAATTGACCTCATCTTATCGCCCATCTCTTGTTATGTGCTCATAAATCAGTTTGATAACTGAGCTCTGATTGGCTGTATGCAAATGCGTTCATAACTGGGATGGGAAAAAAATTTCGCGTGCCGCCGGCTGTCGAACTCACTTGCTTACGATCGTGAGTCGAATACATTAAGTACTAATCTGCGGTCCTTCACGAATACATTTTGAACATATAATATACAAACCTTGCAGGTTGAATTGGTACTTGTAGAATCTGGAATGATGTGTAGAGTACAGTTGCCTGTTTGGTCCTTGGCATCGGTCACATAAATTGTGTCAGTTTTAACACAGCAATCATTACTGAAATAATATTGATTAGGAAAAATTTATTGACTCTAAGTAATATAGGATGCAAATATATATATATATATATATATATATATATATACAAGCATGTGAATGAATAAACAGAACGCCGAATACTGCACTACTCGCATTGAGAGGTCCTTTCATATACCTACGGTGTTAAAAGCATAGACAAATTATCGTAGCAGACGGGAACCCTCTGGTGTGGGCGCTCGAGCTGCAACATCACGTAATTTCAGCGTACTGCACTTTCACAGTGACAGCCATCCGGTTGCTGCATGCCAGCCGAATCTCGCCATCAACGATATATAGCATAACAGTGATATTTAGTCACAAATGTCGCTAATACCCAGCAGCCTTATTAGAATGTAATATTAGCGACGAAAGCAGTATTAATATATACACATTTATATGCATATAAATGTGTGTGTTTATATATATGTATGTATGTATGTATGCATGTATGTATGTATGTATGTATGTATGTATGCATGTATGTATGTATGTCTGTATGTCTGTATGTCTGTATGTATGTGCATATGCATGAGGAAGCGAAGGTTGCCAGTCATTTTGGAATTGTCCCACAGATGCAATTTAACGGCATAATTTGTTTACGAAATCTGCTTGTAACCATTTCTTTTACTTTTCTTGTTGCTCTTGCCAACAAGTATCTACGTCAGGCTGTCCCATTTCTTGTCCACCTATATGTTTCACTTACTTTAGTGTTAGTGTTAGCTTCATTTAACATATTTATATAAAAAGCAAAAAACCAAACAAGCAAACAAGCAAACAAGCAGTAGTTACAAAATATCGATAGAGACTTAAGTACAGTGTGGTATTAAATATATAGATTGTTTTACTGCTTACCTTATTTCTGCTTCGTATAGGAAGGCACTATCTGTTAGATTTTCATTGGCTATAATTACAGACGACATAGATGATGTCACATTTACAATAGGTGCGGGATTACTACCGTTCTTGACTTTAAGAATGGCAGACCACTTTTGCCTGCAACAATTAAAGTCCTTGTGACTATCTATGCATCTCGTTGTGTCTTCCATAGTTGTATATAAATTACATACAAGAGGAACTTTTTTGGGTGGAAGTTCCTGAAATAAAATAGAATAAAGAATAAGTTAAGTAAAAAAGAATATTCCCAATTACTTCCATTTTGAATCGTTTGCATAAAAAAGAAAACAATTAAATAGCTAAAGATGAATAGTCGTTTAAAATAATATTGTTTAACACTTCTAGTTCATTGTTATAAGGAGGAGATTTTTCGAGTAGTGAAGTTGCCAGACTGTCGCCTTTTGATGTTTTTGTTGGTCTATCATTAAAGCTGCAGCCATTTGGTTCTTGTATAAACCACAATTTTACACACGCTTGCTGTGTCCTTGTACAAAGTATAACCTTACACTCTATGCAATTGAACGTTTAGTTTTCGGGTGCATGACTAACAAAAGCTTTTTTAAAAAATATTTTTTGTCATAAATCTCAGTGGCTCGAATATTACAAATAAACGGAGGACAGAAGTATTGTATCGCGATTTAGCATCACCCCGAGACACCACCTAATGAGAAGTTATTCAAAGGATAATAGTCAAACCGTACAAAAGAAAGAAATTAAAAGGGAAAGTGAAACCGATAACTTTTGCTGTCGATTAGCGATGGAGTCAAGTGAATCAACTCCACTATAATTAATTCTTTCTAATTTTTGGAATTAGGCCAGCAATTTTGAAGTGTGTGTGTGTGTGGAGGGGGAGGGAATCAATTATATCGACTCCAGTGTTTGACTGGTATTTATTTTATTTGACCTCAAAAGGATGAAAGGCAAAGTTGACCCCGGTGGGATTTGAACTCGAAATATAAAGCTGGAAGAAATGCCGCCAAGCATTTTGTCCATCGCGCTAACGGTTCTGCCAGCGTGCCACCTTACTGCAGCATATTAATCCTTTCTACTTATAGGTACAAAGCCTGAAATTTTAGGAGAGGGGACTTGTCGATTACATCGATCCCAGTAATCAACTGGATTTGGTAGACGGAAACTGAAAGAAGACCGTCGTATATATGTATGTATATATATATATATATAT
>NC_068991.1:63443411-63446898 GCF_001194135.2 Octopus bimaculoides
TGTAATATGTCTTTTTTTCTACATTTTTTCGTGCAGCTGAAGATTGCTCTTCATATTGCATTTAAGGTAATGCTCACATTACTTAAATAAATTGAAGTAGCATGAAACGTGCGTACTGCAATCACTTTTGAAATCCGTGTTGCTTATTATTTGATATATATATATATATATATATATATGTATGTATGTATGTGTGTGTATATGTTTGTGTGTCTGTTTGTCTCCCCAACATCGCTTGACAACCGATGGTAGTGTGTTTGTGTCTCCGTAACTTAGCGGTTCGGCAAAAAAAACCGATAGAATAAGTACTAGGCTTACTAGTACCTCGGGTCGATTTGCACGACTAAAAGCGGTGCTCCAGCATGGCCGCAGTGAATTGACTGAAACAAGTAAAAGAGAGTACATGTAATTCTCTAACAAGAGTAGTATTGACAGTGACTTCGAAGTTTCGGTCAGCTAAGCTATCGATGCAATTGGTCGAGGAAGGTCACGCGGTGTTGTGGTTTGATGTTGGTATATGGGTAGCAGTAGGTATACGGGTAGATATGGGTTGCGTTAGCCAAAAGCTCGTTCGGTTTTTTAAGCGAAAATAAGTTTTAAACACAAAGTGATTTATTCAATCAATTACCGTTTCGTTCCAGTATCTTAGGTAGATTCATTATTCTCTGCTCAAAGAATTTCCTGTCCTTACTGGCGTAAAACTCTTCCAGGTGAATTTTTACACCCACATCAGAGTTGAAGCTCTGTTGATTCAATGAATTTTGAAGAGACCAAAACAGATAGAAATATGAAGGCGCAAGATCAGGTCACTACTGAGGGAGCAGCAAAACTTCTTAGCCAAGTCCTAATAAATTCTGCTACATTTGCAAACATGTGTGCGGTCATGCAGTTACGCATTGTCTTGATGAAAGACAATGTTCTTACTATTAGCAAATACTGGACGCTTGTGGTGGATCGCTGTATTTAATTAGTCCAGCTGGTCACAGAACATATCCGAATTGACGGTGCTGTCTATTGGAAGAAACTTGTAAAAGACAACGTTCTTCCATTTCCATCAAATTGAAAACCTTCTTCGGGTGAAGTCCTTTGGAGGTTGTTTGTGATGGTTCACCGCGCTTTCCCCATGATCGTTTGCGCTTCACATTGTTGTAGACGTTTTTCGTCCCCTGTCACCATTCTTTTCAAAAAAAAGGATAATTTTCTTCACGTTTCTGCAACGAATCGTAGATGGAAATCCATTGAGCGAAGTTAGCCTTATTCATTTCATGTGGAACCGAAACATCGAGTCAAGTTGATGCAGATAGTTTTCAATACTTGATTTGGATATTTGGAGAATATCTGCGATCATCCTGGACATATTAGGAGGGGTGTGTGTGTGTGTGTGTGTCGAGGTACTCCTCCATTTCGTCGTTGTTAATCTCAGTTGTCCAGCCAGAGCGAGGACCGAAAAGTTTCCCAATCAAAATCTTGAACCGTTCTGGCACTCATGTTCTGTAACATCCCCTCCGTACACATCACATATCTTCATACAGGTTTCCGCTGCTTTCTTGCTTTCTTAAAATAATAATAAAACACATGAGGTGTTCGTTTTGGTTCTTCATTTTCAGGATAATCCAAAGCACACTAATTACAAACTGTTTCATCACGAGTTTGCATCGAACTACGTCGAAGTGTGAAGCATCTAACGAATGCGCGTGCGCAACGCACTGACTGAACTGAAACTGAAAGTTTAGTGTCAACAAAGCCCGGACAGACGTTTTGGCCAACCCAGAATGTATATGCATTTCACGTGATCACGCTGGTCACAATGCGCTTTGTATCATTTTTAACTTTCGAATAAGCGAGTAGGCCAACATCCAGAAAGCTAATCTGTCGCAGGGTTACCTATTGACAGCTGAGCGGACTGAAGCAACGTGCAATGAAGTGTTTTGCTCAAGAACACAACGCCACGCCCGGTCCGGGAATCGAATCCACGGTCTCTACATCGTGAGTGCAACAACCTTGCAACATCCTCATCTCAAGACCACGTACCTTTACATGTATGTATGTATGTATGTATGTATGTATGTATGTATGTATGTATGTATGCATGTATGTATGTATGTATGTATGTATGAATGCATGTATGTATGTATGTATGTATGCATGCATGCATGTATGTATGTATGTATGTATGTATGTATGTATGTATGTATGTATGTATGTAGGTATGTATAAATATAAATATGCAAAGTATATATATTTATATATATACATATACATATATATATATACATTGCATATTTATATTTATACATACCTACATACATACATACCTATGTATGTATATATATATTCTTGTATATGTGTTTTTGTAAGTGTATACATACATACATACATACATACACACATACATACATACATACATACATACATACACATACATGTATCCTTGCCGCTATTTATAAATAGAAATTGTGGTTTGACTATGACACCAATTATTTTTTTTCGCATTTGTTAGTATGTTTGATACACAGCAAAAGCAGTTACTGTTATCAACCATTAATAATATTTCCCACACTTGGAATTCAAGGCCAAATATAAAAACGTTTGTTTATTCTGTCTGATAATCTCAATTCACTTTATAGAAGAATGTATGCTTATCCTTGTTCTAAAAACATTTTGGGAGGCATTATCGATAGAAAGATCACGTGAGATTAGGAACCAATGGTTGCTCGATCCGTCAGAGATAGCAACCGGATTCTCTAAAATCGCGCTTTGAACACAAAATGACAAGTTGCTCAATGTAGCCTTAGATATACAAAAAGTCCTGTCGGTTAAGCCAGAAATGCTTTTGATATGTACAACGTCTGATCAAAAAGTATCCGGACTGTTGAAATAGAAACGAAGCTAAAGCACGCAGAGTAAAGCTGCTTGGCAAAGATTGATCTTGAACTCTGCTGTGCATGCGCACTATGTTTTAACGTTCTAGCTCACTTCCGCTGTTTGCAGCAGAACTTAGACGGAAGGTGTGATTGTCGCATTGACCATGACAGAGAAAGTTGTCATGGCGATACCTGCTCAGAGGCCTACGCAAAGTTGCAGAAAGTGTATGGAGAGGAGTGTATGAGCCGCACACAAGTGTACGAGTGGTTCAGACATTTCCAAGATGGCCGAAAACATATCGATATTGACGAACATTCTGGGAGATCCGCAACCAGCAGAACTGAGAAAAACATCGCAGATATGCGTGCATCTGTGAGGGGAAATCGTCGAATCACTATCCGTGAGTTATCAGAGGATGTGCAGATTAGTTACGGTTCATTTCAGTCCATTATCACGGAAGATTTGGATATGAGACACGTGTCTTCCAAGTTTGTGCCAAAACTGCTTTAGCTGACCAAAAGGACACTCGAGTTTCAGTTGTACAAGATCTTGATTGTGTCGAGATCAATGAAAGTTTTTTGAAAACTTTGCGTAGTCCTCTGAGCAGGTATCGCCGAGCTTT
>NC_068991.1:63447326-63451207 GCF_001194135.2 Octopus bimaculoides
TGTGTGTGTGTGTGTGTGTGTCTTTGTGTTTTGTTACCCCCCCCCACTACTTGACAGCTGGTGTTGGTTTGTGTTACGCATTTGTAACCTAGCGATTCCGCAAGAGAGACCGATAGATTTATAAAAATTGAAATGAACACTGGTGTCGATTTGTTCCGCTAAACCCTTCAAGGCGGTGTCCTCGCATGGCCGCAGTTGACTCTCTGAAACAATCAAACAAAAGATACGTAGACCAGCCAATAACTACATTGCGTGTTCAACGATTTGTACTTTCACAACGACAAGTATTGTTCCATGCTGCTGAGTCAGACACTTCCCTCTGTAAACAAGCAGGAAACACATTAGTCAGGTTTTTGTGATAGGTATTCTGATGGTGATCGGAAGTAATGGTCGTGGTAACAATAGCGAACGGACGGAATGGTTCGGGCCGGAGCTGGTTGTCATTATCTCGGTGATTAATTAATCGATGAATTTTTACTGATAACTCATGGTCTCTGATTGAAGGCTCGCTGGATCGATAACGATGGTTCTCGATATGAACGTTAAGATAAATGATGTATGAGTGACGCTGAGTTAATATTCAGTAAAATGGTGGCAATAGGAGAAACAATCACGATGACAATGTAAATTTTGTCGTTGATGTTGGGGATATTGATGATAATTATAATGAAGATAATGATGATGATATTAAGAACGCTGCTAAAAAAAATAAATAAAAATAAAATAGCGATGATGATGATGGTGATGACGATGGCGACAATGACGATGACAACGATGATAATAATTTTGAGGAAGACGACGACGATGATGATGATGATGATGATGATGATGATGATGATGATGATGATGATGATGATGATGATGATGATGATGATGATGATGATGATGATAATTGGTTACTTGAGCAAAGGAATTGAGATTATACCGAAAAGGATCCTTAAAAAAAAACTCCACAGTTTATATGTATACTTACCGTGTATAATTTTAGAACAGACTCGCGTAAAATGCAAGCAAAACAGACCAGACATAATGATCGGAGACAGAGAAAAGAAACTGTGCATGGTATTAAATATCTATTGCTCGCAAAGTGTTAGCTTAATGTTAAATGTTAGCGAAGAGGAAAACATTTCTGCCGAATCCATGAGAAATCTGCAGTTACTCCACCCGGACAACGACATTAGATTGAGACATGTAATACTCGAGATATTTGGATACGCAACTAATTGCTTCAGTGCTAATCTCAAAACGCAAGGCATCATAAAACCAGAAATAATTACGAAATTACAGCTACAAGTCATCTAAAGGCGTTGTGAAAATATGCGAAGCATTCTAATTTAGCGTGTAATAAATGCACGCACACATGGGTAGACATGTAAACATATGCATGTAAACATGTGCATGAGTCAAAAATATACAAATCCACGCATGCAATGGCATTCATGCTGGCACGCATGCCTACCTGCGTACATACATACGTGCATGTATTGTGTATGTATATATATATGTGTGTGTGTATATATATATATATATATATATATACTGTATATATATATATACATACATACATATATGTGTGTACTATATATATACATACACACATATGAATATATATACATGAATATACATATACAATCTCTCTCTCTCTATATATATATGTATATATATATATATATATATATATGTTTGAAGATATGTATACACACACACATATACCTACACTTACTTACGCACACACAAGCACACATACACACATGCATACAAACACACACATATCGCGTACGAGTATTTTAAGCGTTTTTCAAGTGAGCAGTGTGTCGATGCTGTTATGTGCAATTCACAGCAAAATAACATATCAAAAAAAAAAAATCAAAAAATCAAATCATCAAATAGCTATAATGACATTACAAATAATTGTTGACGAAAAGACTCGGTTGTGGTTTAACATTTATTGCTTAGCCATAAATTCTAAGCGCTTTCACGTCCATGATTCTTCATCAGGCGGATTTATTTTAGTTCCAGTAAATAAAACGGTTAATCGTGGCAGGATACGTGGGTAAATAACTGTCCCAGACATAGAAAAAAGACTATTTGCATTGTCCACAGCCGACAGGGCTCTGTTCTTAGTGAACTGTGCCTCCGTAATCTGGATTTTTGTAGCAACAGAGAGTATGGATAGGTCTATGGGTGTATATTTTTTGTTATATACTGTACTGGGTGGGGTTGTTTGTGAAAATGTCCTCGTATACTGATGTAAAACTGCCCTTTTGTAGATTTGATGCACGTCCCTTCATTGGTGAGTTAATAAATGATGTAATGTATGTAAGGTTGTTAGTGTCTATTTATGATTGTGTGTCTGCGCGCGCGCGCGTGAATGTATGTATGACTATATATACAGGGTGTAGTGAATAAATTGTCGTTTAAATTACGCAAAAAATGAAAATAACACTGACAACTCATTTTAACAGATATCTTTACCAAAATTACATAAACATATCTTGAAATACTAAAGAGTAGATTTATTCAATAAAATCGCCATGTAGGTATATGTGTGTGTATGCTTATCTTCAAACACACACACACACACACACACACACACACACACACACATATATATATATATATATATATATATATATATGAAATTGTGTGTGTATTCAGGTATGTATATTCATGCGTGTGTATGTATATATACAGTACACACATATGTGGCTGAAGCCAATGGCGATTTTATTGAAGAAATTCGGAATCTCCTGCAACTCTTCTAGACGGTCTCCTTGGTGAATGCTGCCATTATCCTTGCCTCCAGTGCATCTTTGGTGTTACAAGCAGTTTTGTTAGTCTCACACTCAACTGCGACCCACACATAATAATCAAGGGGGTAGCAGTCTGGCGAGTTAGGTGGCCAGATGTTAGGGGTGATGTGATCGCAGAAACTGTGAGACAGCCATGACTGGGTTCTCCTGCTTGTGTGGCATGGTGCAGACTCCTGTTGCCAGACATAGAGTCTTCCAGCAGCCACCCTCTTCACCAAGGGCAGTACTAACTCCTCCAGGCACTTGATGTAGGCCTCCGTGTTGAGTGTGAGGCCGTGTGGGAAGATGAATGGAGGCATAATGTTGCCATCACTAGTGATCACTCCTAACACCAAAATGTTGACTGAACGATTGATTTTTATCACTCTCGGTATATATTTTGGGGACACGGCAAGCCAACGGTTTTTCTGTCTGTTCATCATCTGATCCTGGCAGAAATTTATCTCGTCTGAAAAAAACCAAAGCATGTTCGGCTGGAGGAGATGTTTGAGTTTGTTCAAAAGCTTCGTAGCGCGGTCTTTCCTTTTGTCCTTGATGGCTTGGGATAAACATCGACCCTTTTCATCTTGTATTATGAATACCGAATGTCCTCATGCACTACCTGCCTGATAGGGAACTCAGACACTGCCATGTCCCTGGTGAAGGACCTCATTCACTCGGAGGCATCGTTGTCAATCATGGCCTGGATCTCACCAACAAATTCAGGATTTCTTTTCTTATCAGAACGATCAGAGTGAGTTTTCCGAGCTGCCCTACTTTCATAATCACCATTAAAGTCATACAACTCTTTCCGAATCCTCTGCACTCTCCTCAGATTGACATCCAAACACTGAAATGTTTGTATTGGAGCTTCCAGCGCGAATGCCAAGTAGTACAGCATGTCGTTTCCAAATTTCTGGCAGAGTGAATAGCATTATGGTGCTGTTTTTCATACAGACGGTGCCCAGCTAACCCTACTATACAGTATGGTCGACAAAATCCAAAACAAACAATGCGCATATGTGAAATAAAAAATATAAAATGGCGACAATTTACCCATCGTACCCTGTATATATGTTTGTATTTATG
>NC_068991.1:63451894-63452973 GCF_001194135.2 Octopus bimaculoides
ATATATATATATATATATATATATATATATATATATATATAGACACACGCACACACACGTACATGCGCACACACATATGTATATATATTCTTTGTGTGTACGTACTGAATAAATATATGTAGAAAGAGAAAATAAACTATTCTACAATGTGGACAAATAAACGCGGTAACGGATCTATTTAATCTGATAGCGATGGTTATTTCCATTTACGTAACAAGTGGTTCTCGTAATGTCTGTATTTTGTAACATTTCAACCCTAGCGATTAAGTAGAGTCTATAATTGGGTACATTTTCAAGATTAGATTTTAATCAGTTGTGTAAAGGTTATATATATTTTTTAATTTCCGTTCTTGTGAGGTCTGTCTTTCATTAAGAATCTGTTTAATGTTGTATTTCGAAACTACTTTTTGAACTAACACTTTGGTGTAGTGTACAACCGGTTTCATTTTCATAGTGGTAACAACCACTTCATATTTCGTTGCTGCTGTATTACAAGAGATACTGTGTTGGCATGTACTGACTTTACTACATGAATAGTTGATCTCAGTTTTCATACTAGTGGTATAACTGTAATTTAATAACAGTTGTATACACATGCAAGATCTGTAATTTGATAACTGTTGTATATACATGCAAGATCCTACTTCACTCAAGTTTTTAAGACACTTAATGACCTCAACAGAAGGATTTCCAAATTGTTCTCAAGAAAAAAATTGTAAAATAGCTTATAGACTGGCTGACTCATTGATGTAATTATCTATACTGCAATCTCTTGTCATCTTAAACTAAGAAGGGCACGAAAACATTTTAAGGTTTAACCAACAAATTTTACTAAATGTTCAGTTAAGACTTTTCAAGCCTTAAACAATAAATATTTTCTTACTGTATATATATATATATATATATATATATATATATAAGCGCAGGAATGACTGTGTGGTAAGAAGCTTGCTTCCCAACCACATGGTTCCGGGTTCAGTCCCACAGCATGGCACCTTGGGCAAGTGTCTTCTATTATAGCCTCGGGCCGACCAAAGCCTTGTGAGTGGATTTGGTAGACGGAAACTGAAAGAAGCCTG
>NC_068991.1:63453312-63455816 GCF_001194135.2 Octopus bimaculoides
TATATATGTATGTATAGAGTGTTCGAAGTGGTGCACAAATACTGTATATTGAGGAAAAGGAGGCAGTCAGAATTTTGAATAATTCTTTATTAGCGCTTTCGTTCGTTTATCGAACTCATGACAAACTCAAAATCAGAATCAAAGATCATTTTGACTTTGTCTTGCCGAGTTCGATAAACGAACGAAAGTGCTAATATAGAATTATCCAAAATTCTGACTGCCTTCTTTTCCTCAATATCTATCTATCTATCTATCTATCTATCTATCTATCTATCTATCTATCTATCTATCTATCTATCTATCTGTCTATCTATCTATCTATCTATCTATCTATCTATCTATCTATCTATCTATCTATCTATCTATCTGTCTGTCTGTCTGTCTGTCTGCCTGCTTGTCTGCCTGTCTGTCTGTTTGCATGCCTGCCTGTCTGTCTGTCTATCTATCTATATATAAAATTATTTCATAAATAATTTTAAATTACATTACAGTTTTATTCTTAATCTGGAGAAAATTATATCCTTATACATCCTAGAAACCTGAGGACAATTGTGCATGTGGAAACACGAGCATATGCCAACTCATATCGTGTAATGCAGAAGCAAGCATTTAAGAAACGGAAGACATTGGAAGTTAACAAATCCAAACGCAGTGTATTACACTAACCATACATAAGCACGACTGAAGAATAATCTAACAGAGGTACTTTAATAATTCTTCCTCTTTTAGAAACATTGAAAAGATAAACTATCCGATTTGGCAATTAAAATAAAACGCTTTGAATTCTTACATCAACTACAAGACCACGGAACGATTCAAACTTCACAAAATCGAAAATTAAAAATGTGATCTTCGCATTCCAAATGAAGTCCGTACATTTTAAATTTTACTTAAACGATAGATCTGGGTTTTCAATATAACGGCAAGGGTGTATTCTTTCTCTTTTGTATTCTTATTTATTAATTAGCATTCGTACTGAGCTGGTATGTGTGTCTTCGTGTATATTTATATGCATGTACATATATACATGTGTGTGTGTGTGTGTGTATGTACGTCTCCTTTTCCACTAATACACATTTAGTTTTTTTTTTGTATTACGTTTTTAATTCCATTGATTTAATTTTCAAATTTCCTTCTTTTTATTGATTTCTAATTATTATTTTCAACACAAAGAGAAATAAATAAATTTCGTGCATTAAGCTTTATTCCCACACCGAGGAACACTTTTAAAGATTTAACACTGCATATATGTCAAATCACATTCAGTAAACAAGTTTGATAAATATCCAATGAATATTAATTTAGATCAAATATCAATCAAGTAATAGTTTACTATACGCTCGCACAACTATGTCCAGAATGCTGCTGAAACTAACGATTTCACTGTTTTGCCTTCTTGGAATCACAGGCGGCCTTTATCGAGACGACAGGCTTCTTTTTCTAAGTGGTGTCAATCTGTGAGTGTCCAATGGATTCAGAAAAAAAATCCTAGTTCCAAATAATTGTAGAAGCTAATCTTCCCAAGACAAACTATGTTATTCTAGACCTATCCACTTTCTTTTCTTATCTGAGTCACAAATCTAATGAGATGTTAAATTATTTTCATAGACACTTTATTTGTCCAACCTTTCTCTCTCAGTTAATGAACCTATTTGTTTTTTTTACATATTACAATGAAACTTTGGTCAGAAACAATTTTGACCTCTCATCCCAATGACAGAAACAAAAAATAACAAGATAAGAAACAACATAACTTAATACGCGCCTCTGTCCAATATAACAGTCACTAAACCACTCGATCAAGTATCTCTAAGTCCCTTAAGAAGTATTTTCTCTTAAGTTATAAATAAAATTTCTATCAACTTTCGTATTCAACTACTCAGTATCTATTCACAAAATATTCCGCGTTGTATTCAGGGAAAATTTAAGTTTTAGAAGCCGACCATCTTCTCATACCAATAACAATGTCTTACACCTCCATACTCGTGCCTATATCAACTAATATGTTTCTACATTGTTTTTGTGCATAAAATATTTTATGTTATTAAACAATCTTCTAATAAATATTTTTTTACCCCACTGTTATTAGCGTAAATCCACCATAGCTAACTCCTCATTGACGTGTATAACTGTTAGCCTTATTTTGTATTGTTTTTGGCTTTGATTGTATTACCATTTCAACCGACTTCACTTATTTTTTCATCTTTGCTTCGTTCTATCTCGACACTCCAAAGAGTATTATCGAAACTGTATTATCATATTAAATGTTGATTTAATCGAATAAAAAGCCCGTCCACTCTATATTTGTTGTGTATTAAGTACTTTCTATTCGACAGTAGCTACTTCTGTTTCAACCAACATTTTTTTTACCACACAACAAATATATATATATATATATATATATATAATCATAAATGTATAGGGATTGACAGTAACCTGCTTCTCCAACATACTGAGAATTCAGAAATAGCAGTCAAAGAACTACTGATTTCAAAACTACAAAT
>NC_068991.1:63456175-63456810 GCF_001194135.2 Octopus bimaculoides
TATATATATATATATATATATATATATGTATATATATATATGTATGTGTACACCCATGTTTTTTATTGTATGTTTATCGTTATATGATTGTACATATGTATCGCATGTTATATATATATCTATGCAGCTATATGTACATGTATGTGATATTGGATGATTGTATGCAAGAATGTATGAAAGTCTATAAATATATCTGTATATGCATGAGTGCATGTTTCTATATATATATATATATATGTATGTATATGTATATGTATATGTATATATGAATGGATAAACAAAACAAAATAAAAACAAACATATTGGCATAAAAGATTTTTTTGTTACGATTTTCATTTATTTTTAAAGTCAGTTTCTGAATGGAAAAAGTATCACAGGAATATGAAGGTTTGAAAGAATTGCTTCGGCCAATATCACCAGGGCTTTTGACTGTCTTTTTAAAAATTTAAAAAAATATAATTTTGCTTTTTTTAAAATATATATCGACGCTCTTTTATACATTTTGAAATATTATAGATATTTATTTAACAGTATAATAAAATTTGTAAAATAAGATAAGTGCTTGTACCATAGAAAAACATCAACCAAATTATATTGATAGGCCTTATACATTGCCCTGTGTAACTCCACTACCT
>NC_068991.1:63457549-63459408 GCF_001194135.2 Octopus bimaculoides
ATATATATATATATATATATATATATATATATATAATATATATATACATACATATATTTACATATATACATATATATATTTATGTATGTATATATATATGTATATATGTGTATTTATGTATATATATATACAGGCATATATGTACATATATATATGTATATGTATACGTATATATACACACACATACATATCTATATATACATACACGCACACACACACACACATATATATATATGTATATATCTTATACACACATAACAAATGCACTTACATAATACATACGTGAAATTGTATGTGTCTAGGTGACATAAAATATACGTAATGCTTGCACACAAGCATACAAATATGCACGCACACACAATAAAAAAAGAACATCGAAACACACACTCAAACACATACACACACACGTATATGCAGTATACGTGTATAAAGAAATGAAGTAATAAATATTCCTTCAAACATTATTAATATTTGTTGCTGACATTTAGAATCAAGGTCACATGGTCAACTCTCTGGCTTCACTCAGCTTTCAAATACCAGACGACATGGTTTATTCTAAGGCATCGCATGATTATTCGTTTGCATAGTTATATCTTGCTGTTATTTAGTTATATATCAAAAATAAGAACGACGACGATGACAAGGATGTCAAGCTATTCAATCTACCTCCACACCATTCGTATATTCTTCACTCTTCTTTACGTTTTTTTCAATATGATTCTAATTTCTTTTCCGACAATGAACTTTGCTCGGGACATCAGAATTCTTTTCTCAGAGAGCACACAGTTATTCTATTTTGTGGATTTTACGGAAGTGATTTCTGCCGACAAAGCGAAACTACCAATAGTATTAATGAAAATTTATAGCATATAAGTACTAAGGTATCATGGATCACTGTTGCTTTTGGAAATGAATATTCAGTAGTTTGTTCAGCTGAATCATATACTCGTGAACTTGGTGTGGAAGTGACGTGAACTGTTAACATAATTCTCACGTAGATCAAACGTGAAACTCAATGGCAGGGTCATGCCCTAAAACTGCAGCTCTGAGTGCATGCATGTGTGTGTGTGTGTGTGGCTGTGTGTATGTATGTGTGTATGTGTGGCTGTGTGTGTGTGTATGTGTGTGTAAGTGTACGCTTATGAATAAATATAACTTTTTTTATGTACGCCTAAGTGCCTCGTCTGCTGAAGAAAAAGTAAGAAATTGCTGTACTAATGACGGATATTGAGGTAGAAAGACGTGTATACCGCTGACTTATTGTTTTATGACAATCAGACTGTCTTTTCTTTAATTACATGTCGATTTTGGAAAATGGCTGACACTTCAGATTATCTCTTCTCATTTAGAGCTGGAACTAATAGCCACCAAACAATTAGTCTACCTTCTCTGAAAGGAGGGACAGTTTCAATAACCCCCAAAATTATTCTGTAAGCTATGTAATATGTTTATATTCGATTTTGCAGTTCAAATAGATGCTACTGGCAATTTGGAGTTATTTCTCTTTGCTCATTTTCTTTTCATATATGCAAATTACCTCTAGCATGTGTTCTACTCTTGTTTTATACATGTTTAAATGTCTCATCTATTAAACATACATTCCGGAAAGTACTATACTGATGATATCTATTGAGGTAGAAACACATGTGATCTTCTTGTCTTCAGACAATCAGACTGTACATGAATCTGAAGAATGTCGCTCTTTCGCATTTGGAGTTGGTGCCAATTGATATCAGACGACCTACTCTCTCCGGAGGCGGAAATAATTTTAATAAATCAATAATTTATCTCATAAGTTATTTAATATACGTACAGTCATTTTTGTTTATATATATATATATATATATATATATATATAT
>NC_068991.1:63459418-63461760 GCF_001194135.2 Octopus bimaculoides
ATATATATATATATATATATATATATATATAAATATATATTCTGTCTGGGGGTCCCCAAGACAGAAGATAAATTGTTTTTACTTCAAATTTTTATAAATTTTTACAGATATTTTATAAGATGATATTCATCACCGAAACCGGTAATATTTTCTTTATATTATTTTAAAGTCATTTTATTAAATTCCTTCTTAAATTGAAATGTCTTAGATTTATTTCTGTGTTATTTCCACCTCTATCGTTTATATATAAAAATTTGGTTTGTATAGATCTCTAATATTTTTTCAACTGTATATATAAATACCTACACACACACACACACACATGCATATATATACACGGATATGTATGCACACACACCCTTTGTTATTAAAACTGCAAAGACATCACAAAAAACTGCTACTCAGAGTTTCCCGTTTCCGTTCGTTAGACATTTGTGATTCAGAATGGAACAAGAAATAGGTTGTACGTATAATATAATAATACAGCCTTGGCCGGAGCAGCACCATATAAACTTGAAGCGTATAGAGGCTCAATGAGGTGCAATTTGAACCTGACTGAAAACTACTTAATCCTTTTTCACGATAAATACGCCCTGAACCAAAGATTGAAACTCTTAAATTTCTGCAGACAAGCCACGTAGTATGAAATGTCGAGCGAAAAAATACCGCACGGGTAACATTGACTTTCGCATTTGAATTCGATTTTTTCACTTAAAACCGGCACCACTTTGTATAACATTCGTTTTACATGTTTGTCCTTCAAGGAAGACTTAAATTGGATACAAACTATATTTTATTTTTATTTTCATTATTTTTACTTACATTATTTTTATTTTCATTATTTTTACTTACATTATTTTTATTTTTACTTACATTGTTTTTATTTTCATTATTTTTACTTATATTATCTTTATTTTCATTATTTTTACTTACATTATTTTTATTTTCATTATTTTAACTTGCCTTATTTTTATTTTCATTATTTTTACTTACATTATTTTTATTTTCATTATTTATACTTACATTATTTTTATTTCCTTTATTTTATTGTAACTTTCACCTTTGAATACACTTTTTAATAACAATATGAAAGTTTTTTTACATCGTAATTTAACCCATAGACCCTTTCAACGTTTATTTTTAATGTACACATGAAAAGAGCATCCATCATCACCCAAAATGTGTTTTATAGATACTGAACACCCGAATGAATTTTTTTAATAATTTTTTTTTAGTTTTTTATTATTTTAATTTTATTATTATTATTTTTATTACTATTGCTTAATTATTTTACTATAATTGTTTTAATTTATCATTGTTATTATTATTGTTAATAAGGCTGGAATGTTGACAGAATCTTAGCGGGCTGGACAAAATGTTTAGTAATATTTCGCCAATACCTACGTTCGGATTTAAATTCTGCTGAAATCGGCTTTTGCCTTAATTCCATACAAAATTTCTCATATCTAAATTTATATTACATAAATAACTGTTTTTAGTATTTTAAATTTAATTTTATAATTGATTTTAAAACTTTAATTTACATCTCTGAAATTGCTTTGCCTTATTCCTTCGTTCAACAATATTTTTATAGTCAACACACCAGACATGGAGTTGTGAATATATACGTATGCATATATACATATTGTACACATGTATGGTATACGTGTATAATGTATGTATGTATCGGTATATATGTATGTAGATATATACATATATATGTATATATGTTTATATATATATATATATATATATATATATATATATTTTTATTTATTTATTTATTTATTTATGTGTTTCAGCCAAGTGGCTGCGGTCATGCTGGTGCACCACCGTGATTTTCACGTTCCTCGCATGGCTCTTCTCCCCACCTGACATGGTCCAATCAAGAGTTTTGATGGCACATCTGGTGTATAAGAGAATTTGACATAGCTGCCCTAAACTGCGTCTCATTACGAGCCATTGGTTCGTCTGCTACCGTGGAGAGGAAAGTGTCAAGTTTTGTCTTGAAGACCTCCGTATCCATGTCTTGAAGACCTCCGTATCCATGTCTTGCATGTCTCTCAATATGAATATATCTGTGTATAAATATGTGCATTAGATACATATATGTGTGTGTATAAATGTATTATGTATATGTATGCGTGTATAAATGTGTGTATATATATGTGTTTGTGTGTCTATGCATCTATAAATGTCTGTATTATATATATATGTATGAATACGTAAAATAATATATATATATATATGCATATATATATATGCATATATATATATATATGTATATATATATGTGTATATATACATATATTCATATATATATGTATATATATGCATATATA
>NC_068991.1:63461934-63462678 GCF_001194135.2 Octopus bimaculoides
ATATATATATATATATATATATATATAAATGTGCACACACATATATAAAATAAAAGATGGACAGGTGGTTGTCACTGACATCAAACATTTATAAATAAGTATACTAACTTCTGCATAATTAATTTATAAATGCTATGATGCTATTAACAACAAGCTGTTCATCCTTTATTTTATTTTATTCTCATTAGTTCGACCACTGCATTTTCTGTAGCCAACTCTTGTTTACCTGGATTCTGTCTCTCATAGTATTTGATCTAGTCTGAACACTAATCTACCTGTATCTATTATACGGCTATAATAGTTTTGTAGAATATCGCCTGGCGAAATGGAGTGGTTACATAACAATGCAAATTTACGTAATGTCATTAGTTACGTAATGGACTTCATATTCGAGAACAAACTATGTTATTGAAACACATGTAGTGATGTTTTGAACTTCCCATTCGTTTTTCGTTTACTAAATGATACACCGCATAATATGTACCAATTATACACTTTTGCTGCATACATAGATTTGTAGGACACCGGGAACAAGCAAACAACTGCTTAAATCTGTATGGGCAGATTTATTGACCAGTTGAATTACCTGCAATACTTTCGAAGTAATGTGTTTAGTTAAAGTCACGCGGAGATGCTTCTACGTTAATTTGCCAAGATATATTTAGTACCCTCTGTATATATGTATGTGTATACACACACACACACACACACACACACACACACACACACACACACACACACACA
>NC_068991.1:63463140-63463992 GCF_001194135.2 Octopus bimaculoides
TGTGTGTGTGTGTGTGTGTGTGTAAAACACTGACCCAGGGATTCTGGAGTCATCGTGGAGTGATCTTTTCAATCAAATCGGATTGTTATTAAGGTGAATTCTTTTACTCTATTCTACCTGCTTACGCAGCTACTTATCAAATTACCTATCTATTCAAACAAAAATAAGCTAAGAGAAATAACTCGTGTCCAGTGGTTTGCATTTGAAGAAGATAAATGAATACAGATATATTAAATGTCATACAACATAAATTCATGATTTATCAAAATTATTGCCGCCTTTAAGAAGCTCTGTCCTATTTACCAAATGATACCTCAAACTAGCTTCATACGAGAAGGGGAAATAATCTTATAAGTCAAGAATTTTTCCAAAACGTACGACATTAAGGATAGAGTCAAGCTTATTGTCTGTTTGTAAGTGGACAGTCATGGACACGTGTTTCTAGTTCAATAGTTCCCTGGTCTATCTACATGTCTATCTATTTATCATGTTTAGCTATTTACCAGGCACTGTGTATTTACCAGACAACTTCCATACTGTGAAGTCGACAATCTACATTATATGAAAAGATTTGCTTTACTACAATGTATTGATTGTGTATGCCTGTATATATGTATGTATGTGTGTACATATGAAGATAAGTATATAAGTGTAGAGATAAGGATGTAAGCATATGTGTATATACATATATATCTTTGTATGTAAGTATGCGTGTGTTTGTGTGCTTATAATTATGTATTTGTTTCTGTATTTCTACGTTATAAGGCCTACATATATTTATACATACATACATTTATATAAACATATATATATATATATATATATATATATATATATATATATATATATATA
>NC_068991.1:63465470-63472556 GCF_001194135.2 Octopus bimaculoides
TATATATATATATATATATATCCTATGCATGTGATTCCCACTTTTATGAAGCAGCAAAAAGCAAATGTTTAACGGAAGGGAACGGGTGGAACTTTGAAATTTTGCTTTTGAGAAATAGGAAATTCGCTTCAAATTTCGTTGATTTTGCTTGATGTTACGTTATAAGGAATCTGCAGACGATCCTGTCAGTGTAATTCTAAGACGATTCACTTTTTTTTCTAGAATTCATAAAATATCGATATCAGAACGAGACAAAATGCTAGGATGACCGTATTGTGTAGTAGATTTGGTTGATTGTCATGTGACTGGTATTCTATTTCTCTCTGCTGAAACGATAAAGAAATAGAGTTTTATGTATGACACACAGAAATTTCTTCAAAAACAAAATGGTCGTCTTTGCGCTTGACGTTAACGCTTTTTTCCATTTGTTATACATGCTGGTTAACATGCATTTGGGAATGTGTGTAAATCCCTTTCTGGGAATTCGTGTAAATCACATTCTTTAGATCGTATGATTAATCAAAGACATGTCCTTCTTGTCAGATTAGAAATGCGAATTACACATATAAGAGTACAAGACTTTTACATCACTTTTTAAAAAATTGTGATACCATATGTAGCTTTAAACATTAACACTGGCGCACATGCAGTCTAGTTGACTAATACTTCGCAAATGGTTTTTACTTACAGCTTACTTAAGAGCAAATAAAAAATATTTTGGTGCATGAACTCAAACAACGTACTATTTAGTGTTTACAAAAAAAAAAAAAAAATATATATATATTTTAACGTAAAAAAATACAGATAATTCAAACTACGGAAAATTATTAAGTATCCACTTCTTTATCGACGAATGAAAACAAAGATGAAGGTATTGTATTTAGAATTTCGGCATACTGTATTTTCCGATATAGAAGTCAAATTTTTCAGATCAAATTTCTTAGCTAAAACAGTAGGTCGATTTATACACCAAGACGACATTGGAGTCCCCAAAATTCCATATGAAATGCAGTAGGATTTGGAAAGATAGTGACGATATTTGAACGTTTACACTACATATTTACATTATATAGTAATGTCGACTTGTATGCCGGAAAACACGGTATGTATTTCACTTTAAAAAAATATAATTTGAACGCTTTTGCGATGCATCTGGCTACATATCGCGACACATATTGCTACACTGTTTGGCACACCAGTGTTTCGCGGCGCACCTTTTCAGAATCACTGGTATATGTAGAGGTTGCATAGCTAAGTGGGTCATCTACATATATATGTACAGGAACATATTGCTACATAAATATTTCAGATAGAAAGAAATTTATTTATTTTTATAATTCTATAATATCGTTGGTGAGGATTATCAGACTGTGTACAGTACCAGACAAAAGATCTTACTGTCTTTAGTTGCATCCTTTCTGTCCTGAATCCCAGTTCTTTTTTTTCTGGGATCCACAAAAGTAGCAGTTTAACACAGAGTTCGAGATAACCGATTGTACCCTTCTCCAATATTTGAGGCTTTATCACATCTTACTACTTTCTGTATCGGCTGCCAAAAAGGTTGGATCTCTCTTAGGGCTGAGAGTATCTTGTTTCTTTATAAGGCCATCATTCGAGACCTTTTTTTCATCTTTGACTGGAGCCTCCTCTGAGTGCCTTAATTTTCTTGATCGAATTCAGAATTGAGTTCTTGACGCAAATTAGATCTTCTTTGGATCATCGTCGAGATATATCTTCCTTGTATATTTTCTATAAGTATTTTCATGCTCAGATAAACTTAATGCTCGATTACCTTCTGTCAAGAAGGTACCAGATCAGAAACGAGTCTCCCGCTTCTCTTCCCAAGCACATCATTTCTCTGTTGAGCTTCGTGTTAATCATAAGTCTTTTTCTTCTAATAATTTCTTTCCTTAAATAACTGTTCTCTGGAACTCGCTACCATCGTTTTGCTTCCCTCTGGTCTATATTATCCAGTCATTCAGTAGGCGGCGAGCCGGCAGAAACGTTAGCATGCCGGGCGAAATGCTTAGCGGTATTTCGTCTGTCTTTACGTTCCGAGTTCAAATTCCACCGAGGTCGACTTTGCCTTTCATCCTTTCCTTTCGAGTTCGATAAATTAAGTACCAGTTGCGTGCTGGGGTCGATCTATTCGACTGGTCTCCTCCTCCAAAATTTCGGGCCTTGTTCCTGGTGTAGAAAAGAATATCCAGTCATTTAATCTCTCTGTCAGTCAATATATTTTGAATTTGTAGGCACCTTCTTTCTTTCTTGAGAGTTCCTTACACTACAGTGACCTCAAGCCTTGTTTAGGACAAAATCTTATAAAAAATATCCATAGTGTAATACCATTAAATAACACGTATGATACTGAATAATAACAAAGAAATAATAGACAATCAAACTGTCTTGAGTTATTTGGGGTAAATATTACCTAATCTAACAAAGGTGACGAATTGGTGGAACTGTTAGTACGTCGGGCCAACATCTCTTTATGTTCTGAGTTCAAATTCTGCCGAGGTCGATTTCTTTTTGTCTTTATGGGATTGGTAGGATAAGTACCAGCTGAACACCGGAGTCAATGTAATTGACCTACTCAACTCCTAAACATTGCTGGTCTTGTGCTAAAACTTGAGAGCAATATTATTTAATTTATTTAAGGACGGCTGATTAGAAGGCTCATTAGATTTACAAACAAACTACTTCGGTATCTTGGCCTAATTTCAAATGCTTTTGCCTTTTAATTACATTCCGTACTTTACGATCTGAGTCCAAAATCTGGTGTGGTCAACTTAGCTTTTACATCATTTTCACTTTTCTTTTGGTGGTGTGGTATGGTGGTGAGTATAGGTCAATAAAATATAATCCCAATCTAATGGTGAACTTGATATAATTCACTCTAGCCCTACACCAAATTTGTGGTCTGGTGCCAGTGTTAGTTGAAACTATTATTATTTAATTAGAATATAATAACTAACACGTAATTATGATAAAAAAATTCTACACTAGAACTGTGCGAAAAGTTGGGGATAGAAAGAATCATGACGTGGTATTGGCACAAACAGCCGAGAGTGACGGAGTCGGTGACTAGCAAAATCGTCTGGTGCTAGAGCATAACAGGCGAGACCTAGTGGTGGTCAACAAGATGTACCGCATGTGCTATATAGTTGATGTTGCATGCCCCTTTGAGCCACGAATAGTCAAGAAGGAAGGCGAAAGAATAGATAAATACAACCCTCTTAAGTACGAAATAGCCAGGCTATGGTAAATGAAGAAGGTGAAGATAGTGACAATTATTGTTGGGTCCTTGGGAAAAGTTTCAGAAGGCATCAAGGGGAATATAAAAGAAATTGGAATAGAGTGCCCAGTAGAACTGTTACGAAAGGTTTGCCTCCTTGACACGGCCAGAATAATCAGGCAAGTATTAGATAGCTGAAAAGAACGAATAGCATGGTACCGTAGGCTGCAGGTAGGAAGCCCGCTACGTATGCAAGACTCTAAGAGTTCCAACAAAATCTGAGATAAAAAGAAATAATAATCATAATGATGATGATGAATATAATAATAATAACCCATTCTACTATAGGCACAAGGCCTGAAATTCTGGGGAGGGGATTAGTCGATTACACTGACCTCAGAGTTTCAATTTATTGACCCCGAAGAATAAAAGGCCAAAGTCGACCTTGGCGGAATTTAAAGGTTTCAAATTTTGCCCCAATGGTAGCAGTTTTGGGGGAGGGAATGAGTCGATTACATCGTCTCCAGTTTGAACTGGTACTTATTTCATCGATCCCGAAAGGATTAAAGATAAAGTCGACTTCGGCAGAATTTTTGAACTCAGAACGTAGTGATAGGCGAAATACTGCTAAACATTTCGTCCAGCGCGCTAACGATACTACCAGCTCGCCACCTTGGCTACTACTACTACTACTACTACTACTACTACTACTACTACTACTACTACTACTACTACTACTACTACTAAAATAAATGCCTTGATGCAGTACCAGGAACTGGCTCTTACGGCTTTTGTACTATCATGTACATTGCTTTGCCTTGGTATAAAAGGTGGGCTACAGCAAATATTCTGCTCAATACTACAGATTTGCTTGTTAGTTGCTTGACCTTAACCAGTTGTGCATGTCCCTTAGTGGCTGGCGATATGTGCATCTCTGATGACGAGCAGAAATAGTGGGTGAGCATCATAGCTATATGTTGAGCGGAATCCATTGAGGTTTGAATAATTCACCTCTAGAAACATGGGTGTTTTGTTCATCATCCTTAAACAAACTTTATTTATGGACCTTTTGAGTGGAATGGGCTACTCGACCTGAAGAATATTCTAACTGGGCTCCACCTGCAAGGTCATGCGCTCTTTGTCTTGATATGAGATCACCACATCGCGCACATAAGTGTACTGGTGTACACTTATCAGACGAGTAGCCATGATGGGTATATTGGGCTTCATATATTTGAACCCCAGTGTGACTTTGATGGCATATATTGCTCTCTGACTCAATAATAATAATAATAATAATAATAATAATAATAATAATAATAATAATAATAAAAATAAATGCCCTGAAGCAATACCACGCACTGGTTCTTATGGCTTTTGATCTTAACAGATTGGAAATGTTATCATGTACATGTTTTGTTTTGGTGTAAAAAATGGGCTGCAGCAAATATTCTGCTCAATACCACACACTTGCTTGTCAGTTGTTTGATCTTAACCAGTTGAATGACCCTTAGTGGATGACGATATGTGCATCTCTGATCATGGGAAGGAGTAGTGGGGGAGCATCATAGCCATGTGTTGAGAGAAATTCTTTGGGGTTTGAAACATGGATTTTTCATTCGACATCATTAAACAACCTTCATTCAGGGACATTTTGAGCGGGATGGGCTGCTCAACCCGAAGAAAGTTCTAACTGGGATGCACCTGCAAGATCATGCGCTGTTTATCTTGATATAAGGTAATCATGTCGCGTACATATGGTTGTGATGCATGTGCCTCATGTACCCTTATCAGACGCATAGTCATGATGGGTATATTAAGCTTCGTATATTTGTACTCCAGCGTCACTTTGATGGCGTGCGCTACTCTCACACTCAAAAACAACAACAACAACAACAACAAAAGAGAAACGATAAAAGTGCGTGTAACGAACATACCCTGCAGGTTGTGTTGAAGCTCAAAAAAGGTGGTACGACTTGCAAGAAACATTTTCCGATTTGGTTTTTGGTGTCTCTTACGTAGACTGTATCTCTGTCGGTACAGCAGTCATTGCTGAAAATAGACAGAAAATGAAGTGAGATATCTGAAGAAAGATATATCTAGGAAGATTTCTGAAAATTATCGATTAAATACACACATACACACATACAATACAATACAATACAATACAATACATACAAACATACATACATACATACGTACGTACGTACGTACATACATACAATACAATACATGCATACATACATTATTTATCTATCTACCCATCTATCTATCTATCTATCTAATAGTATTTCTCTCTCCGAAACGTTGGATTTTCCACTTTCAACGGCATGTTCACTGTACTGATTTTGTTGATTCTAGTAAATAATACAGGCATTGGTAACGCAGACCAACATCGGTATCTCTGGAGTCTGTTTTATGGCGCGCGCGCGTATATATATATAGTATAGAGACTATATAAGATGACCATGGTATATCTGCATCATCACAAAACATGAATACATGTATATTACAGAGAATACTTGTACAGCAGCAAGTTTTTATACTAAACAAATCTTATTTCCCCAAAATAATCAATTTCTGTCTAACCTTAGACTCACATGTATATTATATATATGTGCATACGTAGTCTGGTCAGCTGAATGCAGTTTTGGCACCATCTTGGCAGACACGCGTCTCATACCCAAATCTTCAGTGATAATGGACTGAACTGAACCGTAACTAATCTGCATATCTTCTGATAACTCACGGACGATTTCCTCTCACAGATGCACGCACATCTGCGACCTTTTTCTCTCTTATGCTGGTTGCGGGTCTCTCAGATTGTTCGTCAATATCAACACATTTTCCGCCGTCTTTGAAACGTCCGAACCACTCATACACTTGTGTGTGGCTCATACACTCTTCTGAGCAGGTATCGCCATGACAACTTCCTATCATGGCCAATGCGACGATCACACGCTACACACTTTCCTTCCAAGTACTTCTATAAACAGCGGAATTGAGCTAGAGCGTTAAACATAGTGCGCATGCACAGCAGAGTTCAAGGTCAATCTTTGCCAAGCAGCTTCACTTTGCGTGCTTTAGCTTCGTTACTATGGCAACGGTGCGGATACTTATTGATCAGACCTTGTATATTGGTCTCAAATTCTGGCACAAGGCCAGCAAGTTTAAGCACGTGGCTAAGTCTATTACATCGATCCTAGTGCTCAACTATTACTGATTTTATCAACCCTGAGAGGATGAAAGGTAAAGTCGACTTCGGCGGAATTTGAACTCAGAACGTGATGACGGACGAAATGCCACTAAACATTTCACCCGGCGTGCTAACAAGTCTGCCAGCTCGCCGCCTTAACACCCCCTCCACACATAACGAAACGTTAGCGCTAAGCAGTGTTTAGGCATAAGCAAAACTTAGGTTAGTTAAAATATGTTTGTGGCATATTTTAACTGCTAAAAGACAAGTGCACTGCAGTTAACGTGGAGAATATATCTCTCTAATGGTAAAAAGGTGTGAAAACACCTGGTTCGTTCAGTGTCCTCATCTATTAGGAATCCCAGACATCGATGACAGATAGACAAACATCTTATCTTCGAAACGTCTAGTTAGAATAGAGGCAGCTGACGAAGGATTAATTCCAAATGGCTATCTGTTTTCCTATGTGTTCGTTCCGTTGTCTGTAGTTCATTTTTCTAACGTCCTGTACTCTGATATGCATCTATATACACATGTAGATGTAAGTATGTACATATATGTGGGTATACATGCATATATATTATTATTATTATTATTATTATTATTATTATTATTATTATTATTATTATATTTTAAAAAAAGGATTGACGTAACT
>NC_068991.1:63472976-63473427 GCF_001194135.2 Octopus bimaculoides
TCAATAACCCGCAAACATATTTCTCCTCATACATTCTGAGAAGTGAAAGTGGGGTACATTCAGGATATTTTTTGAGAATGTGCACTTTTAAATCTTCTTCAAAATTGCAGCCGCTTGAAACGAAATGTTCAGCAAGTTCTGTTGAACTACTGTTCTTGTGCTTGACGTCGAATCTGTGCTCATTAAACCTTTTGTTTAATTGTTACGTTGTACAACCAACATAAATCAAGTTATGTTTCGTGCATTCTGCACCGTACACTAAATGGGAATCTTTGCAGGTTCCCCCTTCTGTATAAATCATAACATTTCTATTATGATTTTTGATGGTATTCACTTCACTCATGTTGTTGCACAATGAACAGGGCTTACCTCTCTTGCGGCTGTTCTTTAAGGTACAGCGTGTAGATACTCCAATGTATATATATATATATATATATATATATATATATAT
>NC_068991.1:63473449-63476540 GCF_001194135.2 Octopus bimaculoides
TATATATACACGTATACACAGAGAGACACACAGACAGACACACACACAGACACACGCAAACACACATATATGTGTATTAATGTCTTTTTATGTCGAATTATAAAAGTGAATGCGGAACAGAGTCAAAAGCTTTCTTGTAGTCTAGCAACATTGAAACTAGGTTCCTCCTATGCTCTTGCACCTCTGACATTACAGTTTTGTTGATTAACAATTGCTCGTCACATCCCCAGACTCTCTTCTTCTCACCTGCTTGTTCTGCTGTGACAATGTTATTGGTTTCACAATGGTCCTGGGGGAAGAATTCAGGCATGCAATTGGCTGGTAGTTTTTTTGCCACGTGGCAAAACTACTACTACTACTACTACTACTACTACTACTACTACTACTACTACTACTACTACTACTACAATCTTTGCGGTTGTGCCTGCTATTTACCATAGTCGTAGTAAGAGGACAGTGGTCAGTTACTTGAACCAGTAATGTAGTTTGGCTAGCAGGCACTATGGAATCTGTTGGAATGTCGCTAGCTGCGAAACCACGTGGTGGTCATATATCATTCACGTTTTCGTTTTTGTTTATAGAGTTGGGAAGAAGGTTAATTTTCGATTTCTTAATAAAATTACAGTTACTAACCTTCTTTCTATGTTCTACAAATGTTGCTTGTTGGCGTAGTTGCTTCGCAGTAAAATGATTTAATTCTGAATATGATCGTCCTAATATGATTTCAATCGATTCATATAGCCAACAGCAGAGTTTTGTTTCGGTTTTTCGTAGCAGTTAAATAGATCATTATTCAATTCATAACTCCAAGAGAAATGAGTTTTGTAATAACGATTTCTTCTATAACTACAGATCGAAAGAATTTGTTAACCTGTTTTCGTTCCGTTACTCGATTGTGTTATTGTTGATGATGTGTCCAGCCATGTTGTTTGTAGTAACTCTTTGCATGCTAAATTCAAGTCTCAGTCGAAAAACACTACGATCGTAAACAAAAGCCTCCCTCAGTTAATTCATCTGAAGTTTAACCAGTTAATTAACAAGGCTGATAGTTGTGGCTCCAAAGATGGAGATAGTATGCATCATATTTTCGATAAATAGAATCCCACGCCAAATATGCCACTTGTTGCTTCAAATGTGTGTGTGTATGTGTATGTATGTATGTATGTATGTATGTATGTATGCATGCTTGTATGTAGGAATGTAGGTAGGTAGGTAGGTAGGTAGGTCGGTCGGTCGGTCGGTTGCTAGGTAGATATCTCTCTATCTCTAGCTTGTTCTGTACACTTTACACACACACAGATATATACACACGCGCCCCACCACGTGTATATATTCTATGCACTTCATACACTCAAGCTCTCCCTTTCTCTCTCTCTTACTCTCTCTCTCTCTCTCTCTCTCTCTCTCTCTTGCTCTCACTCCTTGCTCTCTCTCTCACTCTCTCTCTCGCACACACGCAAAAAACATTTGTAAAATAAATTTGCTATTTTCATCTGATTTCCCCACCCATGCCGTTTGAGTCTCATGATATATTTGATAATAAAAGAGATAATTAAAGACAGATGTAGTATCTATAAGAAAAATCGTGGGATGTCGCCTTGGAAAGTGAAGTGTTTTTCATGATGATCATGTATTTTCTATAGAGGAATATAAATCGCGATTCTAGAGACCGTCAGTAACATCCCAAGAACCAATTTCATAGCTTATATAGCGCAAGTTATGTAGTGTACCTAAAGCAAATCATGCTGAATATCTAGGACATATCATGTAGCCGAACTAGAGCAAGTCGTGTAGTGTATCTACAAATATTTATGTTATGTGGTTACATTGTGTCTCTAGATCATGTAGTGCATCTAAGACAAATCATGTCTTTAGGGAAATTTACGGTGTGTATAGAGACGTTTATCAGTTGGAATCCGTTTCTCTTTCCACCTCTCGCATTCACAGCAACAGTTCAAGCCAGCAATATAATTAAACATGTTAATTAAAACATACTCATGACAAATGTTATGATAAAAATTTTAGCCAACAGCAGGGGATTTTTATGACAACGGCTGTATATATGCAACGAAACTTCACAATACTTCCGGAATCTAGAAATAATTAAATATTACTCTCGCCTGAATTAGAACCTCAATGAAGGACAAATATGTATGTCAATATATCAGGCTGATTAAAAAGCAAGTAGCGTTTTGAAACATGAACTTCCTCACAATATATTTCAACAATGTAGAAATTTTATTCCTCAAAGTAAGTACCATTGCAATCAACAAAATTTTTGCCAACGAGTTGAAAGTTTGTTTATTTCTGGTAACGTAAAAATCTGGAGTTCTGGAGCTGATGAACTCTTTGAACGCACTTTCAGCATTGGTTTGATTTTCGAACTCCTTCTCTTGCAGGAAACCATTAAGGTGCTTGAAAAAGTGGCAGTTGGTACAAGAAAGGTCTGGGGCCTAAGTTGGGCGGAGAAGAACTTCGTAGCCAAGGTCCCTCAACTTCTGGAGCGTCATTAGTGAAACGTGTGGTCAAGCATTGCCATGAAGAATGATTGACCCTCTTCGGTTAGTAGCAGTTTTTCGTTAATTTTGACAATTTCATGGCAATATGTTTCTGCATTAATGGTTCTTCCGGGTTTTAAAAAGTTATAGTGGATGATTTCAGCAGTACACCACCAAACAATCACCATAACCTTCTGTTTGAAGAGCTCGGGTTTAGGGAAGGTTTAGGTGCCTCATTTTGGTCCAGCCACTGCGAATAACGTTTTTTTTATTATTGTACAGAATCTACATTTCATCGCAAGCTACAATATGGTCGAGAAATGGATTGGTCTGGTTACGGAGAAGAAGCGACGAGTAAATTTCATATCTATGCATTTTCTGATTTTCATTCAAATCGTGTGGTACCCATTTGTCGAGATTTTTGATTTTCCGATCGCATGCAAATAGTTGCAGGCAGTTTTCTGGCTAACTTGAAGTTCTTTTGCCAGTTCTCGAGTGGCTTTACGTGGATCTTTCTCAATGACGGTCTTTAACAGACCGTCATCGATAACAGATTGGCGTCCACTACGCTAACGATCTTCAAGGCTCAGATC